>NC_089525.1:2970543-3263889 GCF_963924715.1 Thunnus thynnus | reverse complement strand
TGTTGTTGTTGAGATCCCCTGTTCTCTTTATGTCTTTCTCTTTATATGTCTTTATGTCTTTGTCCCTTCCTTCCTTCGCACTGATCTATGTCCTACAGCTCAATCTTTCAGCTCCAACCTCCTGCTTCAATTCCTCTTAACAGATACCATCAGAGGAGAGGACACACACACACACACACACACACATACACACACAATCATAGCCACTCAGTAGGTTGACAGATGTGGTAGGACAATAAACAGTTTGTAATGGAGGTAATATGAGTAAAATTCTATCTATTAGACTGGATAGCCTGTCAGGTGTGTGATGTGTGCGCAGGAGATAAAACAATGAAGATGGCAGAGAGAATATAGGGCCGCACAATCTAATCACAGTACACACACACACAGGAGCACACCTACACACCTACACACACACAGTGCAGTTCTTCCCATTAGACAACAGAGATCTAACCCTCAGACCAAACCTGTGAATACAGATACACACACACAGACACAGACATGCACATACAGCTTATACAGTGCCAATAAGAAGTCAGATCCGTATGTCACTTCCTGATAAGAGAATATATACTGAAGAGAGAGAGGCCTGTAATAGATATCTCAGTGTTAACAATATTACAAATATATTGGAAAACGTTCAACATGAGACACATGACTAATACTAACTTATATATGCAGCGTGGGAAAGTGTGCCTGGATCCATTTATAACTGTAATGCATACCAACCATCAGGCGTTGTACATGTACCTCATATTACCTAATGTTCAGTCCATTCAAAGACTGCTGGCAGATCACATGACTGTTCCTTCAGTTGAGTTTCTGTTACTGTGATCCTTCCATTATTGTAGGATAATAAAGCACATCATTTTCATTTCACTACTCTGACTGCTGTGAAAGTTTTGATATTTGTTGTTATGAACAGTCAGCTTCTGGAAGTAAATTAGCATCACCAGCTTTGGCCCCATTCAAAATTCCTAACACCAAAAATGAAGACAAAAAGTACTGTACATGTGTGAGACATTTTTTTTACACCAAAACATCTAAGGTGACAACTGAAAAGTGAGTTTTGTAATGAATTACTACCACAGGTGTATTATAAGGATAGCAGACTCATAAATGGTGCCTATGGAGTTGCAAAGTGGAAGGGTTCAGTCACTGCTGCAGGTTTCATAAGTGTTTTTCAAAATGTATTTTTAAACAATCTCCTTGATATTACTGAACATAGAAACTCAGGACTATTCCAGATAATGTACCAATCCCATAAGTTTATATTATGACCACCAGTTTCAATTATTTAAACTTAATTTCTGAGAAATCAGCCATACCCATGTCCCATGTCCATACCCATGAGACTCGGCTGTTGTTGCTATGGAGAAGAAGCCATGGGTGTGAATCAGAGCGTAATGAATTCAAAACACACTGAAGGTGTAAACAGATGCCATAATTGTTGAACTCACTTAAAAGTGACCCAGAAATTAAAAGTGAACTGATTCACTCTGTAGATTGTAAATCAGTTTTCTCAACACTGTGACCTTGACCATGACACCATTAGCGACGCATGTGCTTGGTGATTAGCCATTTCTTTTTCTTGTTTCTTTGTCTTGTACCTTCAACTTTTTAGTAAAGAACCAGGTATTTTCTCTTGTACTGATGATTTAACTGGGAGAGTTTCATGTTGATCCCAACAGTAGAAGTACTCAAACTGTGAGTCAGCTCACATTGTCTATGAGAAAAATGAATTGGATTTTTACTGCTGGAACCAGGTGCGCCTGAAATAGCTCTTCTCAATTCACAACTCTATTCATTCCAATGAACGTTGCTCACATAGTGGATATGCCAAAAAAGCTTTCTATCTCCCCGCTTTGTTTCCTTTTCGAGTGACTGTTTCTCTTCCCATAGGCTTCACATTATGGTGACATAATTATCACAAATAAAAGAATATTTTCTAGGCTCTAGGAAAATTAACATAATATAAAGACTAATAATTGGCCTTTCTTGCAGGTTGAGTTGTCCTGTCAAGTTGTAGACATCTGGATAATAGTTATGTAAAGAGAAAATGCATTTTGGACCATAGGGGATTCCTTTTTTTGGCCACTGCAGAACTCGCTACACCATATCCAGGTCCAGCATTACTAATTTGTTTTGCTCATTTATGGTTGGACATTGGACACGAAAGACCGGGCTCCACTTCCTGAGTCCAGTGTGTGGTTACATTTGGGCAACAAAAGCACGTTAGCAGGTTCAGAAAAGAGTGTGGTTTGGGTTAAATGTTAACCATAACCATCAAAAGTTTATTTATGCTTTAATTGCTATGAGAGGATGTTGAATTGCAAGAAAAGATACTGTAGGAAAACAAATGAAATGTGTTGCCAGACATTTTACTGATATGATCAGTATCAGCATTTTGTGACTTGCCAGATACATTAATTAAAAACATTTCCTCATTATGTTGATAAAAAATTTAATCTGAGTGGCATTACGTTTCCCTCAAAAATTCATTTGCTGTTGTACATTAATTGTATATTCTAGCAGACAGGGTCGCCTGATTCTTAACACATCCACGGTTACTGTTCTTACAAAGTAATTAAATTAAGAAGAAATTAAATTAACCAATGCATTTTCACAAAGAAAGGTAGATATCTCAACTACCACTAGGTGACCACCCTTTGGCACCACTCTTAACCCAACTCAACTTGTACAGAAAAATTATCTAAATCTAAGCAGACTGCCATGAAATTTTGTGGGCACATTTGTGCTCCCCAGGGGATGAACCCTTGGCATTTTGGACAAAACTGCAGGGATAAAATGTCCCACTTTGACCCCAAGATATCCCATCATCTAGTAGACTGATTGTCATGAAATTTGCTGAGCACACTCATGCTCCAAAGTGGATTAACCTTTTTGATTTTAAAATCACCCTTAAGACAAATTTTACTTTTTTAAATCCACTACTGTCAGGACTCTAAGAACATCAAAATTGTCCATATGTTGTTTGTTTTCTTTCACACTTCTGTACTGGAACATCACAGCCTCTAGTGGCCACTACAGGACTTTGACTTGTGGATAGGAAAAAAAAGAAAAAACGAGTGATGAATAATTATTAATAGTATTTATAAGCATACATATTCCCAATTGCTTTATTTACAAGGACACGTCTTTTTATATCTGTGGTGATAACTATTCAGTCAATTAAGAAATACGTGAGAATTCTTAGCCAATTTTGCTGTAACTGAGGCATTCACATACACAGCATAGATAAGAAAATAGTGCTAGTCTGAGGGAGCCAACTGGTGAGTAAAAGGGGAAAAATACAGAGCCATAAGCATCAGCAACTAAGAAAGCCTTTAGATGGAGTAAAAACCTCTAGGCGAGCAGAGAAGATAGAAGACATATCAACATGGACAGAGAAAATAAAGGAGCTGTGGAAAAACAGAGCAGTGTTTGCAGAATCCAATTGAGCTGACACTTTTTCAGCCACATACCATTTTCTGTTGTTTACGGCTTTATGAGTGGCTGACCCCCAGTGTGCCTGTGTTTTCGTGGTTGTGTGCGTAGGGCTGAGTGGCTGACCTGTGTGTGCTTGCGTGTGTGCGTGTGATTGAGGCTGATAGATGTTGACAGCTGCGGAGAATCACTTTCCTGTTGGTAAAACACCATATTGACCCTGTAGCCCCACCGTAGGCAGAGGTTAGCTGTGCTGAAGCCCAGCAGGCAGAGTGGGGATGACATCCAGCTGAGGGTGGGGGGCTGCGCTTGAACCCACAACATTACACTGACCCACAGAGCACCCTGGACACACACTGACACACACCTATCCAAAAGCCTACACCCACCAGGGTTAGACAATATATGAGGCCAATATAGAGGACTTTCAGGTGTGACAGCCAGTAGCAGCCATGCTGGAGGTCTACATCTCAGGTCAGGCAACAACACAGTTGAAGAATATTACTTAAACTAGCCTGTGAACAAAAGTCAAAAGAAACGATTGAAGCAGTGTTAATTGATTATTTTGGCTACTTTGACCCCCAAGTAGTGGAAAAAGCTGTAAACACAACATTGACGTATTATCACCCTATAAAGTTGTCATGGTGAACATGCTAATAGACACACCATTCATTTGGAGTCGTGTTTCTGCCCACCTGAAGAATGCAAGTCCAATATTAACTGTCTTTTAAGCTGTTTTGGGAGCTTGATCCAAAGAGGACTGAACCAAAACAGTAGTTGCTGGCCATGAAACCAAAACAATGAGCCAAAATATGCTTAAAAGAGCTAAGGGGAACTGCAGAGTTGGTAATAATTATCTGTTTAGTCACAAATACACATTACACATGGTTATCTGATCCATTGTTAGTGTAAAAATATGTATTAGTGCAGCTTTAATATCTAAATTGACCTTTTAACAAGCTAACTTTGTGTTACGGCAAAGTTAGCTCGTTAGCTAACTAGCTGCTGGTAGTCATGTTGATGGTGGCTTTATCTGAGTATTAGCGACTTTTTTTGAAATTATAAGGTTTATAAGGTCTAACTCTGGATCTTAAAGCTTGAAAGAAGTCTATAATGTTTATTTGATGTAATTTAATTTGTTTGACACTGATGGAATTATGACTTGAAATGTATGTTGCTGACATTTCTGCACCTTTAAATTACAAATGAAGACATGAGAGTTACAAAACTTCTTTGAAGTAATTTCTAAATTACAACTAGTCATTACATTGAAAATTATACATTTAATTAATTTTTGGTAATTACCACACACATGAAGATGCACGACACCTTGTAGAGTGCATATATAAAAAACAAAACAAAACAAAACAAAAAAACTTAAGATGCCAGAGCAAAAAACTGAAGGCAGAAGTCAGACAGAACAAACAGTCAGACAGCTCTGATTGGTCCAATCAGGGCAGGTTGATTCTTAATTATGCTGATTACAAACACTTAAGTAATATGTGTGTTTGTATATATACTACTTGCTCCACTCTAAACTCTGCTCTATTAAACTGACTTTGCCATCAGTACAGTACAGTACAGTACAGTATCAGTCCAGCAGTGCTGAAAAATAAGCTTGGGTTGTTTGTATTAATTTAAACCCAAGGTTAGGTTAGCTTAACCAAGTTCGCCACATGTTAATATGGCAAACTTGTCATCCAAGGTGATAATATGTCAGTGTTGTGTTTTACAGCTTATTTCATCTGCGCCCCAAGTGGCCAAAAATTACCTCTTCTTTCATATTCACACAGTCTCAACTTATTTTCTCAGTCAAAATTGTAACTTAATATCACTCACAGTCTACAGGAGCAGTAATATTTTTGCTGGTTTCCAGACTGGTTGCTAATGCTTACCCTCTCCATCAACAGCGGCTTCTGAGGGACCACTGAACTGTTGGGTCCGGCTCAGTGGCCCCTCAAAAGCAGTAATGGAAGCTGCACTGGGCAGCTCCCAGGTCTCATGCATGTATGTAACCCTGCCTCTCCAGAGTGCTGCTGGAAATAACTATTTGTTGTTCACCTGCTCCAGGGTTAAAACACATCAAAGTGTCACCTGGTGTGGCCCTGGAGTGAAACAGCCAGGCCTGTGACAGGTTGCTGTGGGGCCACTTTAATTCATGTTACTCTTGTGTTTGGCCACCCTGACTTAATAACAAGGTTGGTCAGCCAGCAGGACCCTGCTGTCTTCTATGTTTCTGTCTCACAGAGCCCAGAGGCCTGTTGGTCGTATGTGATTATGTTTGTGTGTGTGTGTGTCTTTCATAGGCTACTTTCGGGGACAAATTTCAAACTAAAGACCAGTTAATTGGGGACAGCCTATACGATTAGGGACAAAAGTCATGTCCCCAATTGGTAAAAAGTGTTATGATTAGGGTAAGTCTCTCCAGGAAATTAATGTAAGTCTACGTAATGTCCTCAAAGGTGACCTAGGAAAATGTGTGTGTTTATGTGTGTGTATGTGCATGTGTGTGTGTGTGTGCATGTGTGTGTGTGTGTGTGCGTGTGTGTGTGTGTGTGTGTGTGTGTGTGTGTGTGTGTGTGTGTGTGTGTGTGTGTGTCTGTCATTAGGCTACTTTTGGGGACAAATTTCAGACTTAGGACCAGTTAATTAGGGATGGTTTGTCCAATTGCGGACAAAAGCCGTGTCCCCAATGGGGCAAAAGCTGATTTTTGGGCCAGTGGTTATGGTTAGGGTTAGGGTAAGTCTCCAGGAAATGAATGTAAGTCTATGTAATGTCCTAAAAAAGTGACCATGGTCTGATGTGTGTATGTGTGTGTGTGTGTGTGTGTCCCTTTTTCAAGGTGGTAAACATAGTGTTCATTGGCCATTGGTAGGGATGGCAGTGTGTGTGTGTAACAGCAAATAAAGTGTGTAGGTGAGAGGTTATTCACCTAGAGAGAGCAGGTTGTAATTTAAAACAACTAGAGCAAATCTCTCTCTCTCCCTCTCTCTCTCTCTCTCTGTTTTTCTCTCTTTGTCTCACACACTCACTCGCTCACTTTATTACACAGACTAGCAAGCAGCTGATTGGTGGAGATTACTAAAACATCCTGCCTGTCTCAGCAGCGCCCTGCCAACCCTCTGACATGACGTGTGTGTGTGTGTGTGTGGTTGGGGTCAGTCATGCCCCATCACCCAAAGTGACTACAGGGAGTATGTCCTTTTACCCCTGCCCCCCCAACCACACACACACACACACACACACACACACCCTCTCTCTCTCTCTCCCTTCCACTCCATCCTTCTTTTCTCCTCTGCTTCTTGTCTATCTGTCTATCTTCTCATCCTCTCTATTCTCTCTCCATCCCTTCTTCTTCTCAAAGACCGGGTCACTCTGCATTCCTGTCCCATGGGAAACATGCAGTAGATATGAGTTTCCTACTGGGATATACTGTTGCTCAGTTTTTAGATGGCAAACACAAGCAGACAAAATGTTCAAGCTACTGTAGATGGTTACATTTAGAATTTGTGGTTTGCTGTAAATGATGTTGAATATATTCTACAGTCATATGTGTTCAAAAGGTGATCAGAGCCAACACACATCTAGTCAGAGGTCAGAGGTGTGTGTTTGGATCTCAGCTGGCAAAAACTGCTTTCAATAATGTTACTTACTTGTTCTTCTTGTTGCTGAAATTCTTTATGGCTCCGGCTTTATGTTTGGGTCATTGTCAAGCTGCAGAATAAATTTGGGTGCGACCAGACGCCTCCCTGATGGTATTGCATTATGGATAAGAATCTGAACATCTGAAGTGCCTAAAAGTTTTGCACAGTACTGTATATATTTACAGTAACTGCTAGGTGAAACTACTGCTGTGCTAACTGAACTACAGGCAAACATTAGCTTGCTAATATATGACCTGTTTAGAGTGAAGAGCAAAAGAGGTGAAATATGGACACATCTGACCTGACACTTGATAAACCTTGTTTAATAATGATGTAAACAGGGAAGATTTTAAATTACATTTTACAAAAATGACCCAATATACCTCAAATTACAAGACGTTATGCTAATAACATGAGACCAATTTACTAATTAGTGATAGTTGGGTTAGCATAATCAGATATTTCCCTGTCTCTGAATCATATATTTTTCTCTATGTATACAGTAGAATAAAAGTAACACTTGCATTAACAAAGAATTGGCATTTAAATTTGATATGTAATTTGGCCCCTTGAAACTGTTATTTTTTGCATTTATGTCAGCTACAGTGATGCTCGATGACTTCCTGTTTACATTGCTTTTAATTGAGCTACAGATGTTCCCTTACACATTGCTAAAGTCTTTACTAGCTAAGGCAGGGCTTTAGACTTTTAGTGGAAGGCAAAATGTGATGTTTTTTGTGATTTTCTGTTATTTATTTACTGTTATGATGTCGCATATTTATGTTAAACATGGTCAAAGTTCCAAAACTTGAGGTTAATGTATGTAGAAATGCTCCCTGCAGGTCAAAGGGCCACAACCTGCTTTGAACAATTAATTTGCAATGTTTTTTTCTACCTTGCTGATGGGCTGACGTTGGCTTGTTGCCCATCAACGACCATCCAGTACGTAGCCTCGGTTGCCAAGGTTGTTTCTAAGGTTTTTCCATGTGCTGTTCATGTTGCCCACTCATATTTCAGATTGGATTCCAGCTCGAACATGTACGCATGTATTTGAGAAGTTGACATTTTATGTAAAGAACAAAAAAAAGTTGTGAAATCCTATTACTATAGTTTGTTTCATGGTTTGTTGATGTTGCCTCCCACATGGCCAGCTTGGCTGTGACACAGCTTCCAGAAGCAGGCCAATGAGAACAGAGTCGGAGAGGGGCCTTAAAGAGACAGGAGCTAAAACGGCCTGTTTCAGACAGAGGCTGAACTGAGGAGCTTCATAAAGATCCAGTATAAGATAAATACAGAGTTTCTAACTGTAAATCACGCAAAGATATTCCAGTATAGCCCCAAAATATAATTATAGACCTGTAAAAACTGTGTCTAAAATGTCCCCTTTAAAGATTTGATTGAAGCACAATGTTGAAGTGAAAGTGGGATTGATAATGTGTGTCCTCCATTGGTGGTGGAGGAAATATCCTCCTCTCCTCTCCTCTCCTCTCCTCTCCTCTCCTCTCCTCTCCTCTCCTCTCCTCTCCCCTTTTCTCCTCTCCTCCATTAGAGTTGACCCCTACATAAAACACCAGCCTGTAATGACAGACTAAACTAATGCCATTCATCATCCGCTTGGCTTTGACACTGCTCTAACCTCACTGTTCTTTCACACACTCACACTTGCACACACCCTAGTCAAGCCAAACGCAGTGGGTTGAATCGCTGAACACACCAACAAAGAGAAACACATAGAAACACATGGGCCTTACACATACACATGAGTGTGCATGTATTGCACATCCATACACACACCAGTCCCCCCAAATACAGAGGTCTCCCTACAGAGCAGAGCAGCAAAGTGGAACTCCAGGAAAATAGCAGAACGTATGAAGCTGCATGTATGTGTGTGTGTGAGAAAGAGAAACATGAGGCTGATTGCTGTAAAAGTCACTGGCCACCCTGCTGTCTCTACTCCAGGCTCTGTGCCTCTCTACTTTATTAAACCTCATTGGCTGCTTGTAGCCCTGTAGGCTGGAGGACTGTGACTGAAAGGTTGCTGGTTCGAGTCCCTGGTCTGGCCTGACTATTTTTACATGTACTGTGTGAGACTACATGCAGACTTGACTTTGTGGCCTTCACGTCACCACAGTTCATTTCTCCCTATGAGCTATTGACCGGCCACCTATTGATCTCCACACAATGTATCTCACAAATCATCTGTCTGTCGATCAATAGAGAAATCTCCCGGAAAATTCATATTGAGAAGCCGTGTGTGCTTGCTGCTCGCCTGCTGAATGGGAGATATTGAATGTTTAGTTGATTAATCGGGCTAGTTTAAATTTGACCATGGCTAGCTCTATTAAAACAGTGGCCGGTGTAAATCAAGATGCTGCCGTTTGTGATTGAAATGAGCTGAGCTCTGCACATGCAGCTGGTGAGGATAAATCAGCTGTTGGGTTTTTATATTTTCATTGGCAGTAATAACCAGTAATAACTGGATGGAAATCTGGCAAAGCCAAGGTCTTTGTTATGATGGATAATTCAGATTTGATAGACTGAATATGATATGAATGTGTGTTCATCTACTTTATGTATATTAAAGTTAGACCAATATATGGGGCTGATATTGTCCTGTTATTAAAAATAGGATGTGGTCCAGTCACTGTCGTCCAGTGATTTGATGGATATGATGCAATTTGACTGGTTACATATTAATTGAACTGATCAATACAACACAGATTGTTTATGGGACACCCTTATCCTGAACTGATTAGAGACACAGTTTGAGAGGATTTGTACTTGTATGCATTAATGTTCATTATTATGCCATCATAGTTTTATTTGTGGTTTGGTAAAAAGTTGTCAACATAAAAATATGAAGCTGATACTGGTACAATGTGATAACTGACTGCCTTTAAATTTTAATATACTCAACTAGTTTGTTCACTTGAGTCAACTTGACTAAACTCAAGAACATAAGTTAAACAAGACATTAAGATAAACCAACAGTGTTTCAGTTACATTAGCTAACCTCTTGACTGTCTCAGCCACTGTGTGGGAGACAGTCCCAGATGTTTCCAACACAAGGTTTAGTTAAGTTTAGTGCTCAACACTGAATTTAAGGTAGGTTATCTTTTATTTTCTTTTAAAACTGAAACATACTCTTTAAAAACACTTCTGGTATAAGAGCGTTTTTAAACTGCATTGTTAAGTTTGTTGAATTGGACTCTGGTTGGTTTTCCTCATTTGGGCAGATCTGAACACAACAATCACACTCAGGTTCAGATTAAATAACTGTACTGAGACCCTTTAGAGGAAGTGATCTTGGTCACAAATGAATTCTGGAGTGGTTCATTTGTAGTGGGAACATGATCTGACCTCCAAAAGGTGTTCTCTGCCAGTTGCCATAGCCAGGTCTGGCCTAACAGTGAATCACATTGCCTTCTTGATATTTGGGCAGATAGGAGCTTCTTCATGAAACTTCTACCTGTGTTTACGCATCTGACCAATGACATTTACATTTTTTTCATTTGGCAGGTGCTTTTATCCAGTACCTGTTACAGTTTGTGTGCTTCTCTGTCTTAGGTACCAAAACACAATTAACCAAAGTGTAGTGATTTTGCTTACATCTCATTGAAAAAGAAGGAAATAAGATGCTTCCATGTTTCACCATACAGCAAATCCTGACTGTTAGAAACTGATTAACAAATCCTATCTGACCTTTCTTACAAGACAATGGCAAAACACAGTGACCTACACACACACACACACACACACACACACACACACACACACACACACACACACACACACACACACACACACACACACACACAGAGCGGGTATGTGTCAGTGAAGGGCACAAGGCTGGTGTTTTAATTTGGAGAGTAGATAACATGATGTTATCAGGACGGAGAGATGACAGACTGACAGACAGAGACAGACAGAGGCAGAAGAGAAAATAAGGGAGGGAGAGACTGAAAGATATAAATCAGACGTCCAGATATTCTAATCACTGCATTTTGCTACATTGTTTGATTTACAGTCACCAACCTAAACAGAAAAATAGCCAAGGTTTCTGCAGGATACTACATGAGGATTTATTCTTTATTTATTCATTGAGAGACAGTGTGGGTGTCAAAGTGTAATTCTGGAAATACAGTACAAGTACTTTTGATGTGTGTGTGTTTCTGTGAAGGACACTGGTATCAGCGGAGAGGGAAGGATGATGTTTGAAAGGCAGAAACAGTAGAGGCGATGACCTGATGAGAGATGGACAGATAAGTGGACAGATAGATGGAGACAGAGACAGAGAGAGGGATAGGCTGAGAGGATTAGAGGAGCAGAGGTGCTGCTCTGTAGCACTGGGACATGATACACTACAAACACACACATACATGCTTTGTATAGTGAGTTGAAAGCAGGTTGCTGTGAGAGAGCAACAGCAGAAATACAGTGGGTTTACAGCAGTGGTACATGGTGCAAAGCACAGTGAAGGGCACACAGCATGTGTGCACAGTGAGTCCTTGGGATCATTAAGTGGCACTTGGACACAAGATGTGTCATATGTGGTCAATCAAATTACTTTTCATTTAAGTGGCAACCAGGACAGATAAAAGTTGAAGCCAGAGCACAAGTATCTCAAGCTGCAGTGGTCACTAGATGGTGCCTCCAAAAAACCTCTGACCTCAGCCCATGTGCAAGAACACACTAGTTACACTGGTTATAGTCAACAAAACAAATACAACATTGTTATTTATTTATATTTATGTTTCTGTTTTTAGGGGCCTTTCACAAACATAATTTCCCACAAGCTCAAAAACCTCTAATGGACAGCAGACAGCAATGATTCAATCTAAAATATGGGAAAGATGACACCAGAGGAGAGAGCAGATGGATACAGACACTGAGGAAATACGCTGCTGCCACACTGTATAACTTTCATGGGAATTGTAGTTTTTGTTATGCTAACAGATTAGTTGTTGTATAACTTTGTTGAAATCAAAAAGGTTCAGATCAACTCCCCAGGAACAGTGCTAAATAATAATGAAAATAATAAGTAATAAAAATAATTCGTAGTTGCTGTTTTAATGTCAATTATAGGCACAAATTTAAAGGTCCAGTGTGTAGAATTTAGTGGCATCTAGCAAAACGGACTTGGCAGAAATTGAATATAATATTCATAAGTATGTTTTAATTAGTGTATAATCCCATGAAAATAAGGATCGTTGTGTTTTCATTACCTTCAAATGAGCCCTTTATATCTACATAGGGAGTGGGTCCTCTTCCATGGAGGCTGCCATGTTGCACCGCCATGTTTCTACAGAAGCACAGAATGGACAAACCAAACACTGGCTCTAAAGAGAACCTTTCCCATTTTTTTGCAAGTTTCATGGCCACCGTAACTTCTCCTACCTGCTTGGAAGGGGAGGGTGAGGCGAGGGGTATTCAGTTGTTTGCAACCTGCACCTTCACCGCTACATGCCACTAAATTTTACATAC
The DNA here is from genome assembly GCF_963924715.1 of Thunnus thynnus. Lineage (NCBI taxonomy): Eukaryota > Metazoa > Chordata > Actinopteri > Scombriformes > Scombridae > Thunnus > Thunnus thynnus. Next base: position 3,251,313 of record NC_089525.1, on the reverse strand, counting down.
TGATCCTTTAATATTTCAAATTTTAAAGTGTGCTAAATTGGACAAAACATGCTAAAGTATAAATGTATATATACAGTAGAAACGTATGTAAAACTAGCAACATTAACCTGTTAGCTGTTTAAATGGTTTCATTCATGGGAAATAACCACAATACAAACTGCAATCACAACATTGGTCAGAAAAATCAGGTAGGTAAAAGGTATTTTTCTCAAATTGCGCAGCCCTAATGGATAGCAAAGCCCAGGAATTCATTTCACTTTTTCTAGAAAGATTGACTAAAGAAACCCTCAGTATGAAATTACACTGAGTTACAGAAGCTATGGAGCAGAAGCTAACCCACAGGTAATGTCAGGACTTTGTCTCTTTATTTCACCTTAAAGTCTTGTATACTGCAGCAGAGCAAGAAGTGTTTCAGTAACACTGAGCGGTGAGAAAGTAACTGATCTATTAGCACAAAGTTACAGCAGTGTTGTCACAGTGACATCAGGGCAGAGGGAGGAAACAGAGAGGAAGGAGGCAGGACGGTGTGTGTTCTGTTAATGACCAAAGGATTTATTCAATAAGCCGTTTGCTTCTTAATTAATGCTCTAATTAGACTTCCTTCCTCTCACTGCCACTGAACTAAGCACACTCACGGTCACACACACACAATGCAAGTGAGGTAGTGACCTTGTGATAACCTGTGTGTTCATCGTTCAATGGATGAACACTCACACACACACACACACACACACACACACACACAGTGTAAGAATCCACACAAACATACAGTACAAAGGTATACATATTCTTACAAACACACACACCTTGTCCATTACCCTCCGTAGGGCAGGTGTTCCTCCCCCGACAGTTGCATATTATCCTCAAAATCTCAGATTGAATATATTCATCAGCGGTTCAGCCCACGCTGCCTTAATGGCCATTTACAATTAATTAATGGGTGTGAGGGGCAGGGAGATGCTGCAGGAGGAGAAAGAGCAACTAAAGTGATGTTACAGGAAACGCACAAGCTCCATACAGCTGTTTATGTTTAAATATAGTTGTACTTAACCTCCAGCAGGAACTGAAGAGAGAGACACAGGAAAGGAGGTCAGAGGTCAATCAGGAGAGTGAGAAAAGGTGAAGCGTCCCATTTGACTCTTTTGTTGAGGTCACTCACTGTTGGTTCTGTTATTTCACAACCTGCCTCACTACAACATATAATTGAAGGATAATATCTGTAGAGTGTGTGTGTGTGTGTGTGTGTGTGTGTGTGTGTGTGTGTGTGTGTGTTACAGCTCTATAAAAATGAAATAGAGGACATGTTTGAGAGAGTGGGAGCAGGGCCTTTGGACATGGCCAAACATGTCACCTTAAACCTGCTGTAACTGATTTTTAGGCTATTTATGGGCATTGGAAACACATTGTGAACACAACACTGACATATCGTCGCCTTTGATATGGCTAACAAGTTAGCAAACAGTTGCTTATTAACACATTACAGAGAAATAACTGGGCAACATTATCATTTAATTGGAGTCGTGTTTGTCTCCGCCTGGTGAATATAAATATATTCACTCTCTTTTAGCTCTTTTTTTGTTTTCAACTCCTGAGGGAAATATCTGGCTCTTTAGCAGCTAAATGCTTCACAATGTTCACCAGCTAGTCTACAGCTAACTGTGTCTGTTTGCTGTTTGGTGCTGAGCAGGTAGTGTACAGCAGGTTTTTAAAGCTTTTTCTCTGAAAACTGCTGCCTGCTGCAGCCGACAACAACACTATGAGAGCGCTGAGAGTGAACCAAAACGGTTGCAGCTTAACGATGAGCTGAAACTTGCTATAAAGCTCTGTAAAGCTGAGGGAAGCTGCAGAGTCTCTGATAATGCTCTGTAGATTATATTTAGATTTCACACTGACATCTAATTTTTGCTAACAAAAATTAAATTATAGTCACTTTAAATGACACATTTGATTTTTAAGCTTTACACAAAGACCCATTTAATTCACACTGATTAAACTTCCTTTAAAGCTGTATTAATGAATATTTTTATATTAGCAATGGGTCAAATGACTATATGTAATGTGAAAGGAGTCATTTGAGGCAACAAACCCTCAAAGAATTGTCACCAACTCTGCATTTTCCCTTCACCTCTATAGAGCATTTTAGTGTCTTTTAGCTAATTGTTTTGGTTTTACAGCTCTGGACTTAACTGTTTTGGTTCAGTCTCACTGCTATAGCATCAGTTTGGTAGTTGGCAACTAGCTAGTTAACATAGTGGAACATCTAGCAGCTACTTAAATACACCAGGTCTCAGAAACACAACTCCAAATGAATGCTAATGTTGCTCTGTGTCTGCTGGTTGTGTAAATAAGCAAGTGTTCACAGTAAAAAACAATCTATACAACATGATAATATGTCATATGTTTTCAGCTTGTGCCCAAAAATTCTATTTATGCTGCTTTAATGTTCCCACTGGTGATAAAGTCTCCATAATTGTTGCTAGTTTCTAGTAACAGTTCGTAAGATTTTGCCACATGAGTTAAACTGACATGATGCAAGAGTTTCGATCTTAAAGTCTTTGTAGGGTTGACACACATGCAGTGCAATTTATTTATGTGATCAGGCAACCAATCAGAGTTTTAGTGGAAGTTCAACCAGCAAGGCCATCTCACCACTCATACACCTCTACCACATGATTTTAAATAGTCAGTTTGCACCATGTGCATCCTGGTTCTCTATACAGTTGATGCATTTTAATTTTCTTTGATAGTTACAGTCAAACCCTCCAACTCTTGTAATTCCACTTTTCTCTACTGTTCCTCCCAAATCACCGATCGCTTCACTTTCCTTCTTTCATCAGGCCACTGCCAAAGCAATGTATGTAATACAATACATACAATATACACTCATCAGTATTTCCATGTCTTTCAGTGCTCCTCCTCCCCACCACCACCAACATCTTGGTCTGCATTGGTTCAGCATCTGAAGTTCAAGTTCAAGAGTTTTATACCAAATTATTCCATATCACAGATAAATAAAAATAATTAAATACTTGTGTACTCTGTGTCAATTTGTTGGTGTTTTTATAATACATCAAGCACAATGTATCAGTTTAATGCAGTACATTAATATATTAATACAGTAGCTATATGGATATAATCATTTCACTATCTCTTCTGCATTCATCACAATGTTGGCTATTTTGATGAGGGGCTAACACAATACACAGCCTACAACTGTGGGGGAAGACAGTATGATCATCCCAGTAAACTGAACCACATCTGTGTTTCACTGTCCTGTGCTTCCATCTTGTGGACAAAGAGGGAACTAAGGATGTCTTTACAAACACTGTGAAAGCTCAACCCAAAAAATGACAGTGAGCAATCTCAGTTTAAGATCTCAGACTGACTCAGTGTGAGGAACTAACAGGAACATCACAGTGAAGGTGCTGGGTCTGATACTCTGGTTTAGAATGTAGAAAAGAAGAACTGAAGAAATTCACTGCAAGAAAGCATTTACAAACTTCAACACTCCTCGAAAGTATTACATGTTCCTTCAATTATCATAGAAAGGATTTTAGGAATACTGATGTTATAAGTTTAGCGTGTGGCTTTTATGGAAAATTACTGTTTTTGTCGAGGCTGGTTAAAACAGGGCTAACCAGTATCTTTCCTGTTACAGTATTTCAAGTGCTAAAAGCTAAAGACATAGAAGGGTAAGCAGGTACCTTTAAACAAAAGATTGATGGTGAAATAAACAATGTTAATTTATTTTGTTTATCAAACACACATACCACAGAGTTGAGCAGGAGCCTACATTTAAAAGATTAAGTTAATGTAGTCACTGAAAATATTTCAACACCTAATTTCTGACAAATTTGAGTTTGACACACAGTAATGTATTTATTTCTACAACTCTCACATCCCCCCGAATACTGAGGCCATGACCTCATTCTTCCTCAAAAAGAACAGTAAATATCGTATGACGATATATTATTAATTATTGGTATTATTAGTAATTCAGTAAATGTACATTGACTTCAGGACATTAAATCAAATGATTCCAGGTAATAAATTCAGTGAATACCAGGGTTGTTAACACATCTGTCAGGACACTATTATGTTATTCAGGAAATTAGATTTAAAAATACGTTTTTTCTAACCTCATTAGAACTAATTTCTGTAAAGCAAATAAATAGTGTCTAATTGTTATCCTGACATTTTGGAAAGACAAGAGTTTTACAGATTTTTTTTTTCACTGAGCCCTCCATTCAGTTAACCCCAAGTGAACCCCAGACAGCCCAAAAGCCCATACTGCTTAAAGTCATTTAAGCAATCTTTACCCCTGTAAGGGTTGGTGACAGGTTGAGAAGATATGGCAGGGAAGGGAAACCTTTCAGATAAGCTGAATGCCACTGTGACCTCAGTGATGATATGGAATTTTCATCTTTTTAATGAAATGAATGGTTTCCTTTACTCTATTTTATTTTGTTTTCCCCTTGTTTTCTTTGCTTTTTTGAGTGTTTTTTTTAAAATTTCATCTTATTATATCTTTTTAATTTACTAATTAATTTACTACTAACTATTTTTTTTTCGAGAATGGGTTTATCTGGTATTGGTTATATGTTATTTAAAATTTGTATAAAAACCTTTGATTATTTGACCCTGAGGCAGACCGATGTGCGGTCCAATGTGCGGTCGATCTACAGTGGTCTTGTTTTCATCATGTAGCCACTATAATAATAATAATTTAAAAAAAATGATTTATTCTATTATATTTGGGTGGTGGCAAAAGTTAAGCAGGTTGATGTGTCAAAACCTTCACACGCAAAACCGGATATCTGCATTTAATGCCAGTTTTGAGAGAGAAAAGTTTTTTGTTCTTTGAGGGTAACTGACACCTTAAAATGTAATTCTTGTTTGTTCTCACAACTAAACAAAAATAACAAATTAATATATAAACACTGACATTTCGTCTACTGTGCTTCATGACAGAGAATTTAAGTAATTCTTTACATAAACAGCAGGTGGCGGTAAGTCTCCATTAGCGGCAGTAACCCGCCATGAGAATAGACGAAGAAGAAAAGGAACCATAGCAACGCCATTAAACAGAAATGTCGGCCTCAACTGTTGTAGTTTGGTCTGCTTTAAACCTGTTCTGTTTATTTCTCTTGTTTACTGCCGTCACTGCCGACGAAAATACAACAAACTACACTTTGAATACGACTGTGTTTCCTGACCAGACCTTCACATACGACGTAACGGATAGTTCTACAACAGCACAGCCTGACTCTACGACCCCAACACCAGGCTACAGCAGCACCGAGTACCCGCTCTGGCCGACCGTCCCCGCCGAACCGCTGCCTGCCTCCGGCCACCTGCTCACACCCGTCACGAACGGTAAGTTCCACTTGTAGCTACGTCTTTGGTTAAAACTCTATAACTTTATTATAGAAACTGAAGCGTATAGAACGTCTGCTCTTCCTCTTCGGCTCTTCACCGGTCAAAATGTAAGTTAGCTACTGTGGGGGCCAGACATAGACTATATAGTCCCACAAACGTGTGTTCATCTGTTGCCAGTTAAGCAAATATAATACCCTTTTTCTTTTTGCATAGCATCATAAAATATTTCATAGAAAAAGAGAACACACACATGCACAATCTGTACATCTAATATATGCTATTTACATATAATATAAACACATCTGTGTGTGTGTGTGTGTGTGTGTGTGTGTCAGTTGCCAGGTTGTGTCCCTGTGACGAGCACAAGGATGTGTGTGACATCAACTGCTGCTGTGACAGAGAGTGTAGTGAGGAGGTGGCTCTGTTCACCAGCTGCTCAGTGCGCACTGTCAGGTAAGTCTGCCAGCTGAACTGTTTCCAGTCACTGCAGTTCAGCAGCAGAGATACAGCTAATCCTTGAGTAGTAGTGAAGAAGTAATAAAAGTGTGAAGAAGTAAGATCATAGACTACAGTGTCTTTAATAAACATCTGTCCCAATGATTCATAAGTATCGTGGAGCCTGAAAGCGTTTGTACAGTAAGAAAACACTGATTTTTACTGCAAACGCTCAAATAAAAGCTGCCGATTCAAATAATGGCTGAGCACAAACAAATAAAGGCTGGTTTTTGATGAAGCCCTGGAAAAAACAATAATGAGGAGAGGTGGATTCACTTTTACTTAAAAAGCTCACTTTGTAAATTCAGCATACTGTACATTTCCAATAACAGAGTCATGCCATACTGAAAGTTAAAGTTTAAAGCTCTATTCCCTTTTAGCCTGCTGTTTTTCCAAACATGGTTAAGTCACCGTCACTAAAGGTGAATAAAATACATCCAGACATTGCTGACATTTCAAATTAAAAGCCTTCCAGTAGAGGTAGGGATTATACCATTTGAGTCTGTGCAAGGCTTTTAATGTGAAATCTGTGTAGAAAATATTGAGTTTCATTGCTAGTAGTTTAGCAGCAGTCTGAAAGGCAGAATGGAGGAACAGACACATGCAGGCCTGTTTGACAGAAAGGTCTGGTTCTCTCTGCTGTTGGGAATTTACAGTCAATTCATATAAATCTAGAGTTCACTTTTAAAGTCCCCAATTAAGTGATGTTTAAACAATACAACTCTATGATTAACATGCACATCACGAAACTACTATGTTGATGACCTTCTGTTTCCATTGTGTATCAGTGCAAATATGAGCATTCAATTTAATGTTTCATACAGGTTTGTAAATGGAGATAAGAAATATCTGCAGTATGTAAAGGTTCATCCCATGTGTCTATTATTTTGTTTAAAGTCCTCCTCCACTCAGAAATGTGTTTTTCTTGTTCCTTCAGTTGGATGTTGTTCTCTGTGCAGAATGATGTATGTACAGAGATTGTTTTATTCATCTGCTGAAGGAGGAAAGTTTCTCTGTGCTCACCTTAAATCTCAGTTATTTTTGTAAAAAACAAACAAAAAAACATGTCAGACATAAATATTATTCAAAGCAGATCATTTTTATATGTCACAAAACATGACTGGAGGAGATCTTCAACAAGAACTGCTTGTGTGTTTCCAGCGGCAACAAGCAGCTGTGCAGCCGTGATGTGGCGTCCTACTCTTTAAGGAGTACAATAGATGGATACTCGGAGCTACAGTCGTCTGTCCAGAAGGAATCAAATTATGACATCTTCTGCATTCATTCACAGAACCGTAAGTCATCAAGAGTATTTATTTGGATTACATCCTCACATTCAAGAAGCTGCAACCAGCAAATGTTTGGCATTCTTGCTTCAAAAATGACTAAAACGATTATTTGATTATCAAAATAGCTAATGATTAATTTTCTGTTGACGGATTAATCATTGCAGCTCTACTTACACCAGTTGCTCAATTAGTATATATTTAAGTTCATTGTAATTTTAGGCTGATACGGAACACAAGCCCTATGGAGCCATGTACATTATGATACCTATTTCTCCATCTCCAAGTGTGTCTCAGTTGCTAACAATTTGCTCTGTCTAGGTGTTGATGGATTATCTCATCCATCGCCTGCTCTTCCAACTGACGGAAACTTTGACTCGCTCTTTAAACAATTTACCAGCTTTATTTTCGGCTCAGAGGTAATCAGTGGTCAGGTGTCTACTGCAGAGCTCCGGGCCTCATCTGGATACCAGGCAAGTCTCTGTTAATAATCTCTGTCTGTTTCTCTCAAACTGGTTGTTTGTAGTGACCTACTTTTCATCAGATTAGTATATGTTCATCCTCTGTTGATGCTGTGTGGTTTCAGTATGGAGACGTGATGGTGACAGCAGGACAGAGTGGACAGAGAGGGATCTTCTGGCTGCCAGCTCCCGGTGTTACTGCTGACTGTATGGACACCAGTCCTGCAGGTAGCTACTGCTCACATTAATGTGAAACTATGCTGAATTGTGAAACTGACACAAATTATGAGTCAATGGTAAATGCTAAAACAGTATTACAACTAGAAAAGAATCATAAAGTCAGCAAACTGATTCTGTAATGTTAGTTACACAACAGTATCTAAAGTTTGCTAACATTAGCCACCATAAGCTAGCGGTCACACCACAACAAGTGAGGCTGTAGCAGTGATACCCCTGAGTGTATTGAATTAAGCAACAGTGTTTAATTGCTTACAAATGTAACTTTTCATTTGAAAAAGGAGAAAGAATGTCTTATTCAAAAGTCATGTATTGTTCCTTTAATGCCTTAACTTGAAGTATATACTGCAGTGAGATCACAAATGATTTTAAAAGCTACGCTAACTTAGCCTGACTGGACCTCTGAACCACTACCCACATCTCCAATGTATCACAAGTAATCACAAGAAGAGTCCAAATGCTTCATGTAAACAGAAGTTGACCTTCTGTTTAGTAACTCTAATGAATTACTATAATAAAAAGTCGCGAAGCACAGCAGTAAATCTAAAACACTATGACAACACTTCAACAGTGTTAGAACTCTCAGCCAGTCAGTTAAGAGTGTTATGTTTATGATAATAGCTGCAGAGGTTACTCAGGAACATGTGACATGATGGCTGTCATATGACACATGGTCCAAGGTGCAACACAATAAAAGTAAAACACAGTCAAGGCTGGTTTACTCTCTGTAGCATCAGAGGTACAGTTGTGCTCATAAGTTTACATACCCTGGTAGAATTTGTGAAATATCGGCCATATTTTGGAAAATATGACTGATCATGCTGAAAACTTTTGTTTTATTTAATGATAGTAGTCAGGTGAAGCCATTTATTTTCACATAATTGTATTTTCCCTTTTTACATCATAATTATAACTGAAATCACCAAAATGGTCCTGATCAAAAGTTAACATACCCTTGAATGTTTGACCTGATAATATACACACACGTTGACACACACAGGTTTAAATGGCTATGAAGGGTAAGTGTCCACACCTGTGACTTGTTTGATTTTAATTAATGTCTGTGTATAAATAGTCAATGTGTTTCTCAGCTCTTTAGAGACCCTGCACATTTTATCCAGGGCTGCTCTGACTTTACTGGATACTGAGCCATGAGGAAAGCAAAAGAACTGTCAAAGGACCTGCAAGAAAAGGGAGCTGAACTTTATAAACCAGTAAAAGGATATAAAAAGATATCCAAAAATTTGAAAACGCCAATCAGTAGTGTTCAAACTCTGATAAAGAAGTGGAAAATGAAGAGTTCTGTCGATACCAAGCCACAGTCAGGTAGAACAACAAAGATTTCAGCCACAATTGCCAGAAAAATAGTTCAGGTTGCAAAGAAAAACCCACATGCAACTTCAGCTGAAAGTTCAAGCTGAACAATAAGGAGGTACTTGAACAAAAATGGGCTGCACGGTCAAGTTGCCAGAAGAAAGCCGTTAGTGTGCCAACACCACAAAACAGCCTGCTAACAATATGCCAAACAGCAACAACACAAGCCTCAAAACTTCTGGAACAAAGTTATTTGGAGTGATGAGACCAAAATTGAACTTTATGGTCACAACTATAGACACCATGAATGGTACATATCTTACAGATTCTGCCAGGGTATGTAGACTTATGAGCACAACTGTATACAGCATGCTTCTTCAGAAACATAACCCTCCATGACTTCATTTAATCACATTAAGATTATTTATAATTATAACATTTTTTTACTCTGCATCAGTTAAGTATCTCTCTCATACCTACAGCTTGTTAAGAGTGCTGTTTTTAAATTGATTTTAAGACTGAAGCATGACAAGTTAAGGGAATAGACATAGACAATTTTGTAAAAAAAAAGCTTTTTCTGTCATCTTATTTCCATGTAATTTCTTATCTCAAACATGGTAAATTAGTATATTTCTTTGTTATGAGTGGTGTTTCTCCTGCTCGTGTCCCCAGCGTTCCTGAAGGAGCAGAGCAGCCGGTGTTCCCGACGTGTGGTCCTGGAGCAGGACTGCAGCACTCTGCCGGCCCTCAGCATGGACACCTACACTAACATCCAGCTCTTTGCTGTGAGTCTCACCTTTCCTCTGCCTCACATTGTGCATCCAAATAAAAGTCCACTCTCAAACATTATCATTGAGGGATGTTTAAGGTACATACAGTATGAGTTTTATGAGTTCACTAACTTTATGCAAGTGCAATACTAAACAGCTTGAGCACTCTTTTAAGTGTTGTCATTTACTTTTTGGTGAGTTCACTTTTCCTCAACCATCCTTTCTGAATCTGGACTTTACAAAAAGAGGATCAGTTGATGTAAATTTAAATATGTTAAATTACTACTATCTCTTCCATTCTACAGGGGAAGAATAAAGATGCTGCAGTGAGTATGCCTACTTTTTGTGTATTAACTCTGAAATGTTGAGTCAGTTAATTAATTAATTAATTCTTTCATTCATTCATTCACACTCATTCATCAACAGAACGTTTGCTGACAACAATTTTGATAATCAAGTAATTTAAGTTGTGTTTCAAACAAAAATCCCCAAAATACCAGATTCCAGATTGATTGAAAAGCCAATATCTTGTGGATGAAATGTGTTGGCCATTTATTTGACTATTTTCTGTCAAATGATTGATCAGTTAATTGAAATAATAATCGTCAGATGAATCCTTAATGAAAATAATAATTTGTTGTAGCTCTACAGTCCTCTGCCTTGTCTTAAAACAACAATCACTATATATGTACACTGAAGAAGTGATCACATGCCCACCAAAATGATCAATTCAAAGAATCAGAAGTTAAATGGCACAAATTCATGACAAACTTCATAAAGTACATGTAGTGCAAAATAATATATTTCTTTTAGTGCAAATATCAGCTGTATATACAATATATAACCAGTTAAAGTTTTTCATATTAAAACGTACTTCCCTAGATTAAGTTTTGATGCAGAATAGAGCCTCCAAATCCCATAATGTCATCCAGCTCAGTGTTGATGTGTTGAAACTCTGCTAGGAGGAAGTTTTAGAATATGAAAGTGCAATTAAATACTATTGAACAATCAGGTAGCTGCATAAAAGTCTCTGTCAAAGAACTTTATTGAAAGATGAGAACTCCAGCAACACTTGTAGTATGAGGAACAACTTTATTAGTTGACTGACGCGACTTCTAGACTTCTTTTCCTTCTCCGTGCACCTTGGAAGTAGGTGAAGTTGTGCCAGAGACCCTGACTCTACAAAAAACTTTATCACAGTCTCCACCTAACCAGGAAATTTAGCAAGATACTGTTGCGTTTGCAAGAAGAATAGTCAGACCCCAAAAACACATCGTCTTTCAACTTACCACATAGTGAAACAAGTTAGCACAGACACTTTGAGGTTAACTGTAGCAATGCAAAGACAGGAAAATGACTTTTCTCTCAACTTTATGCTCAGTTCCCAAGAAGGAGGAAGTTATCACTTATTGTCACACTGACACTGACAACACATCACACTTAACATCACTCTCACTTACTATTCTTCACAGCATAGTGGAGAGATGAAATGCTCTGCTTTGTCTGCTTTTATTTATGTCACATATGTTATTGTTGTAAACCTGTGCAAACCTTTCAATGAATATGTGCTTTATTTCTCTCTATAATAACATCATATCCATAACAATGATGCCAATAATAAAAACAGGCATAATGAGCACTGTGGTGGATTATATGTGGTGTGGTGGTGTTGCTGCAGGTTGTTCCTGTGCAGGTGGCTTCAGTCGTCCTGCAGTCTCTAGACGGGACTCAGACTGAGCTGAATATCAGCGGAGGAGAAAACTTCAACCCTGATCTCCTTAATCCAACCATCTGTGCTAATGTGGTGCTGAAGGTGAGCCCACACATGACTATTTGAACAATACTACACTAAAAGTATAGCTTAGATTGTGGACATGTTATCACAACAACACGTAATGACAAGTTTTGCAAATAAAAGAAGTCATTGTTGGACCAATCAAACATTCTGTCCTCTCAGGTTGTGTATGTGATGAAGTTCAGCCCAGCTGGTCAGATAGTGAGTGTGATGGCGTCTCTGGTGCTTGGATTTGTCCGGGAAACAACACTGCCCCTCGAACAGGAGTTTCATATTACATTTGTCCAGGTAGTGTCACTCAACGGGCAATTTTTTATGTATAATGGAAAAAAGAGTTACTTTTTTCTAAATTTATATTTTTCTTTTACATATACATATACAACCATGTAGAAAGTCTTAAATATTACTAATAATTGGGTGTCACAGTTCATTCTTGGCCTTTTTCTGGTGCTTTCAACTGCATCTCACAGTCCTTAGCCGATAGACAGACAGACAGACAGACGGATAGAGGTTTTCTCAGTTGTCAGTTGCTGTCGAATCAAGACTGTGAGATATGGTTGAAAGCTTCAGAAAAAGCTAGTAAGTTAGTACCTTGAGTTAAGTGCTTTCTTCATGCCAGAGTGCAGTTCTGTAAAAACCTTCATAATGTGCTCAATACAGTATATCCCATGTCTGGACAATGGAGATTCTTAATAGAGCAGCAAAGACCATTAGCTTCAGTTTAAGTTTGTTAACCTTTCACTCTTTGTTCAGTGTGAGTGTTGAAAAAAATCCCTCCACACTTTGAGTAAGATAGAAGTGCTGTAAATGTAAAAGTAAAGCTGTGGTCGAAAGAAAAATGATATACAGGAAATGGTTTGATTCTTGAGACTTAATGAAAGTTATGTGTCTGTTGTATAGCAGGATGGTGAGGAGGTGGCTGTCCACCACAGTGGAAATCCAGGTTATGTGGTGGGTCTGCCTCTTGTGTCGGGACAAAGAATAGCAGAATATCCTTTACCTGTCTGTAAGATGGAATTCTCTCACCCTGATTCATAAACAGTATGAACCAATATGAATAGTAAGATATTAATTAGGCAGCAGTAGCAGGGGAGTGAAGGGTACTTTAACAGTGTTTAATGATGGTCTGATGTGCTACATGTCCCAGCATTTGTCCTTAACGTCTTCACTGGGATCGTGAGAAGCGTTGACCCCAGAGGCACGCTTTCTCTTCTCCACAGTGCTGAGGACCAGGACTGTCTGCAGGGTCCACATCAGCGCTCCCCTGTCCTGTTTGGTCTGGACTCTGTGTCTGGCTGCACATTAAGGCACGACATCCTCACACTCAACACATCACGTTCCAGGTTACTGGTACTCTGTGTCGTTAAGAAATATGTGATGGTGACTTGTCTTGTCCTTGCAGACTGGAGGATGCTGCCAACTGCTCCCTGGTTTCCCAGGTGCTTCTGGATGTTCTGCGAGGACCAAACTATCCCCAGTATGTGGCTGCATTTGGAAACTCTGCATTAGACAATCCATTTGACTGGGTGCCCATCAAGAACAGCTTTAATCCAGGGGTAAGCACTGATAAAATACCAACCAAGATAGAGAGGTCTCAAGTCAAATCCTGAATCTGATTGCAGAAGTTCAAGCCAAGTCAAATAAGCAAGTAAGCCCCACACCTATTTCAAGTCCAAACTACAATAACATCTCAAATTTTTCAGTGAAAATTGGAGTCCATACAGTCAGTCTTGCCTGCAAGTCATGTGACATAAGTTTGACTTGAGTCCAAAATGTTACTTTTAGCAGTTATATAAATACAGGCCCAGTGTGAGATGCTGGATATTTAGATATCATAGATAGTGAATCAGTTAAGATACTGCTGAACGTTGACAGAAAAGTTACGTAGTTTATGGAATTTTTGTTCATAATAATATTGAAAATCTCGTAAAAACATTTGTCACAAAACATTGGCTTAGAATACAGGTGTCACAAGCCATTTGATGGTATTGAAACCTGACAGGCTTAGAAGTTTCAAATATATTGCATCCTACTTATTTAGACTTGATATTAATATCAACTCATATGCGTTACTACAGTCGATAACAAGCAAGCAAATATATAATACATGCACCACACTGTGAGGCTACAATACAACAGTATGTTTGTGATTTACAGGAAGGACAGAGTTGCAACATCCCATTGTCGCTGCATTTAGAAATTGAATGGACCAAATATGGATCCTTGGTGAATCCCCAAGCTCAGGTTGTGAGCATCAAAGAAGTAATCCAAACCAACACCACCAGTCTGGTAAGACGAACAGTTACTGTGGCAGGACTCTGGAGGTTAAAGGCCTCAGTATGCTTCAAACAAACTGCTGCTGTTTGGCGCTGAGCAGGAAGTGCACAATGTCTTTATCAGAGCTTTTTCACTGGAAACAGCTGCCTGCTGCTGCTGGAAACCAGGCTGATGAGAGCAGTGAAACAAAACAATTCCACTGTTGGAAAGGGTGGGATAAGCACTTTGTTTGAAGCATACTGAGGCCTTAAGAACAAACAAAAGACATGCAGGTTTCTTTATATTGTAACTCAGAGCTCAAGACCGACATCTAGAAGTGGTCTAACCATCTGTACCGTGTCTGACTGTCTGTTCTGCCACAGGCCCTGCTGACTGGAGGCAGCAGCCTTCTATCAATCAGGAGCTCCGTGGCCTTCGTACCGGTGTCTGCTGCTGCTCTTCCTGGTTTCAGAGCTGCACCCACCATCAACGCCAAACTTCCGTTTGACTTCTTCTTCCCTTTTGTGTGATGCACACTACATAACAGTCCTGACAGGTTCCACTCACCTGTGTAGGCTGACATTTACCATACAGATCACAGACTGTGTGATTAATCTATGGAATACTGTGTGAATAATGTGAATAATGTAAATAAGTTTTATTTAACAAATGTTTTTTTTAATAAATGAAATCACTTCATTTATTAAAATCTCATTTTTTACACAACATACAGTCACTCAGCAAGATGTCAATTTAGTTTTATGTACACATTATCAGTCAAGAAGGTTTCAGTTATTTACAAGCAAATAAAGGCCATGACCTTATAGCTCTATGCAGTTCTGCCCAGTAACGTCTAAATATTTGAAATTCATGTGATAAATTAACTGGTTTCCATCACTACAATAACGGCAAACCTGGATATGGATCGACTGCTACATAACAAATATAAAAAAAGATAATTTCTCTGCAGTAAGTATACCTGGGGTTATGCAAACAAGTAGAAGGAACCTTCAAATAAGGTCTACAATACAGGATTATCATGGAATGTACAGTCTGAAATTTAAAACAAATGGTACAGAAAGGTACATGATATAAATCATATTGAACAGTAGCTCCACAATAGTTAGCTTGTTGATTCAGAAGTCTATGCCGTGCTTCTTGAGGAGGGCTTGAAGTTTCTGGTTCTCTTGTTCCTAGAACAGATGCAGACAGAGAAGAGTCGAACTTGTTGTTGGACTTGAGTCATGGTGCACATTTTAAGATTTACACACTACACAGGCAGGTTATCTTTAGCAACGTCGCTGCATTCCAAGATCTCAACAATTACTTTGATTACAACGTTGTCATAATTCCTCAATATCTCAATCTCTGCCCACATATCTGGAGCAAAAACGTTCCTCACTACACCATCTCAGTAAATCTGGACCTTTGACCTTTGTCTAATTCCATAAGAAGATGGAAGGAAGTACCAGTTTATCATTGCGCTCCTGCAGCTCTGTGACTCTTTGGACAAGGTGGTCGTAGCTCTGCTTCAGCTTGTGGATCTGCTGATGTGCACGGGTCTTCACCGACACCAGGATCCCTGCAACACATTCAGACATGGTCAACCATAGATCTAGATGTTACAATTATTATACTGACTTCGCTCTTTTCTTTTCTCTCTGAGATGTACCTTTTTCTTGTAAACTCAGGGGATGTCTAAAAGTCCCCCTCCACTCAAAAACATGCTTTTCTTCTTGTTCCTTCAGTTGGATGTTTGAGCATCACTGTGCAGAATGATGTATGTGTGAGTTTTTTTCACATTCATTTGCTGAAAGTGGAAAGTTTCTCTGAGCTCATTGAAAATTCAGTTTTAAGAGGCAGGCCTACGAGCAGGATTTGTTACATCACAAATAGTTTAGAAGCCAATCAGTATTCAACTTACACAAGTGTGATGTGAACTTAAAGCCTCCAGTGCACAAACACTGTAAATGGACTTTACAGTGAAGTAGGAGACAACTTTTGTCCAGCAGTTAAACTTTTGAGATTAAATATATTTGCATATTTATAGACTTTGGGATTTTTAACAAGGGAGAAGGAAATTTATTTTAAGGATTTTAACAAGATAATTTAACTTTTTTGTGGAAAAACTATGTTAGACACAAATTATATATAATTATATTATATAGTAGAGTACATAAATCTTAAAATATGTGTGGAGGGTATCTTTAAACAAACATCAAATAAAGTAAAGACATGGTATATCATTAGAAAACCCTGCTGAAATGAGCTCTCTGACTGATCATTTGCGTCAGTGCCTGCAGGTCTATAGTTTCTAATCTGTCTATCTGTCCAATTTAAATACCCAACATGAATTACATAAAATTACCAAAAAAAAAAAGAAAACAGAATATGAATATGCAAATATTTTTCCTTTCAAAGGTTGAGTTGTTGGACAAAAGATGTCTGCTACTTCACTGTAAAGTCCATTCTCAGTGTTTATGCACAGGAAGCTTCAAGTTTCTACATCACACTTGTGGCAGTTGCCTCCAAACTGGTTGTGATGCCACAAATCATGCTCATACGTACAAATGTTGAAACAAACTCTGCACACACATCATTCTGCACAGAGAAATCGTCCAACTGAAGGACTGAGGGGGATTTTAAGATATTTCAATGTGGAGCAAAGTGGTGGACCGACTGTCTGACATTACCACCCCTTAGAGCCACACCTCTAGTGTGATTGTAAATATGAATTAGTCACAGTATCTGTCTACTTAGAGAAATACCAGGACTATTAATGACTGTATACTTGATATGAAACTTGTTAATCATTCTCCTGAATGCTCCACGGACTTGCCTTGCTTTGGTCTAAAGCTTGTGACATATAATAGACCAGTTTGACACAACAGGTGACCAACTAGTGGACAAAGTACCAGGAACACTTTTAAGTATAGTTTTATATTAATAGGATATTCACTCATACAGGTAATATTTAGAAATGCATCTGGTTGCACAGGTGTTCCTGTTATACTGTCTGCACCCTGTGCACACTTTTAAGCAATGAATGTTACCGTTGATAATTCTGGCAACCCTCCAGAGTCGCAGCAGGATGAGGAGATTCATCCCAGCAAAAGCGTCCTCATGGAAGATGAAGGCCACGTCCAACACGAAGGACACCACCACAATCACAGCATCAAACACCTCGAACTTGTGCTGGAAGAACTCCAGGCGATAAGCAAACAGCTTCCCAGCCAGCTCCACCATGAAGAATGTGAGAACGGCCAGGCTCAGGTAGTGAAGCACCTACGAAGAACAATAAGTCATATAAAAAGGTCTTGATAATAATAAGTGAGGTTTCTTGCAGTAAGTGGATAAATCTTTGTCTCACCTCAGGAACAACGTGACCATGTTTCAAATTGATAACTGACAAATCTATAAGCAGCTCCGCCAGCACAAACAAGGCATCCAGGATGACCAGAATCACCACCACCACCTGAAAGCAAAGTTAGAGAATCACTAGATGGTGCCTTTCTTACAGCAGCTATTTTAAGATTCATCAATGAAACAAGCAAAAATGCCAAACATTCATTGGTTCCAGCTTCTCGATGTGAGGATTGACGGCTAATTGACTGTCTTTGGGATTTGGACTACTGCAACAAAACAAGCTCTTTGATGACATCACCTTGGCCTGTGGGAAGTTGTGATGTTTGCTTTTTCACTATTTTCTGACACTTTATTAAGTTGGGTAATGGTTCTGTGACAGTTCTCTACCAACAGGTGCATAAAGAACGTACCTGGAACCGCTCAGAGCTGTAGAGCCTTTTCAGAGATTCCCTGAAGGTCAACGTTGCTGGAAACTGTCCGGTAGCTGGACCCAGCTCCTCGCTGGCCTGGTGCAGCTCTTCTTCATCCAACTGAACGGGCTGATCATCACCCACAGTGGTGAAATATTTCAGGTACCTCGCCATGACAGCAGGCTCCACGAAAGGAAAGGACCACGTCCTACCTCAGCTCACCTCAGAGGGAAGAACATGAAGTGTCCATTTAAATTCAATGTTGTTTCAAAGCCTAACAGTTTCTTTATATAACTTTATAAATTGCAATGTAGAAAAGGTTATTTCAAGAACACTTTGGTTTAGGTCTGCCAATTGATGATAGCAAAAATATTTGAAGACTAAAGCAGGTCAGTAACAGCCAAACTGACACTTTTTTTTTTTTTTTGCCCCTTTTTGCCACCCTGAGCTGTGCAATTCATGTCAGCATCTGGACAGATTTCTCCATATGTTAGACAATCTGAGTTCACTTCTCCTTTTTCAGGTTTGCAACATATTATTGAGAAAGCAAAAATATGTCTCAGTCTGGTGACAAAAGCATAAGCCAAGAGCTACTTGCTGTGGCAAAAAGTCATGAAAATTGTTTGCAGTGTGGCGGAAAAACATCCACCAAAATATCAGCATGATCCATCCACCTTGTTGACTTGTGCAAAAATATCCTAAAACAGACAACAAAACCGAACTCCACTCATTTTTCGGTCAATTTACCATCCTATCAATTTTTGATCTCAAAGGGCACATATTCAACTTTTGCAAATCGCTTTTGAGTATTATTAAAGAGATATAATACTATTACTGTTAAATATAAAGTGACAGGCAGCCGATTTGAGAAGTGTAATCGTTGTAGATGTTGAACCAAAACAGAAGAACACATTAAACTGTCTTACGTGAGAAAACTCGCAAATAATTTGTAATCTTTCCTACCAGATTTTGCAGAAATCAACGTAGCAGTTTGCGTAGATAAACTGTCTTCATCTGTTTTAGCTGTTAGCAGTTGTTCAGGGGTCACAGCTGCTCAAACTCGTGATAAAAACATCCGTCTGTGTTGATTTTGCCAAGCAAGCATTCTTACTGACAGTAACGGTAACGTTAAATCACCGGGGATTATCCGGAGCCTCAGCGTTAACACGTTAGAGTCAAATCTTCACTTTACATTAGTGATCTAATGGCTTACCCTTTTCCTCCACTTTTCCCTGAAGAAGTTTAACACACTGCTCTTCTCTGAGGAAAACTCCTGAGTTCTGTTAACTTCAACTAGAAAACTCCGCCTCCAAACCAAACCCCGTTCTCTCCTTCTTGCCAAACTACATTACTCATCTGGATTAATGTTGACTCTTAGGAGAGGAAATGTCACACTGGAATATGATGAACGGACATTTAAGAGTCTTCATCACTTCTTGCACACACTGCATATAAGTACATACAATTAAAACTGGGCCCCAACATTGCGCCAACAAATCCATTAAAAACCAGACGGCGGGCAGCATTGATACATTTTATTGAAATACCTTCGTATAAATGCTTTCTAACAGATTATATATGAGCCGAATTAAAGTGCTGCCACTGACCTATTTCAACAAGGTGTTTTTTATTGATTTCAGAATACAAGTGCATGTTAGCAGAGCATTTACCTTTAAATATGCTTATTTCACGACGGAGTTTGCTGTGAAATAACGGACCTGCCCCAATGAGCATTTTCCCCAAGAGGAGGGGGGGAGTGGCATCCTGTCAGTCTTTATCACGTTCTCTTTTTTTGTCATGACAGTAAACACTTGAATTCAGATTGTTGACCATTAGTTTTTACATGCATTAAAACCGTCCTGCTATACTGTACACTGTTTTTTTTAGATTCTGTATGATGTATTCTGTATGAGTTTTGCCATAAGGCTTTAATGTAAAATCCAATATTTTTATTAAAATAAAGAGGGATTCTTGTCCTGCATCAAGTAGCTTTGACTATTGAACTCAGATTAAATTCAATTCATTCCAGAAACCTACTAACTATTATGCTGCATATATAAAACACAACAGTAATAATCATGTCTTTAAAGTAAGGCTGTCATACTATATGTGTATAATGTATCAATGCACTCAGTTTAGTGTAGTTTTATGTGACACAGCAATTAGTACCCCTCCTTAGACCACACTGCCCTCTACTGGCTCCAGCTAACATTACGTTACCTAAATACACTAAGTATCAAACAGGCTTTTTTAATCTATCTATCTATCTATCTATCTATCTATCTATCTATCTATCTATCTATCTATCTATCTATCTGTCTATTTATCTATCTATCTATCTATCTATCAACACTATTGTCTGACATCATGACAATAAGACAATGTTGATTCATATTTTTCAAATAGTTTCGTGTGCATGTTTTTGTTACCTCATTGGGACCTTTTCCAGTATTAACACCGACCTTGTCAAGACCAGTAGTCCTCATTGGGACCAAAGCCAGGTCCTAGTGAGGCAAAATGTCATTTCTGAGCTCCTGGTTAAAGTTATGGGTAAGGTGTGAATTGAGGTTAGGTTAAGGTTAGGGTTTGCGTTAGGCTGTCCACAATGAATGGAAGTCAATGCAATGTCCAAACAAGGATAGCTGCACAAACGTGTGTGTATGCATGCATGTGTGTGTCTTGTCAGTGGAGGATGTGAGTTGTTGCATACATGTACACACCCTCTACAGTGCAGTGTGGATCAGTAGTTTGTGTGTGTGTGTGTGTACTAGGGATGTGCAGAGGGCCCAGTATTTGTATTTGTATCTGTATTTGTTGAGGCAGCAAAATTATTTGGATTTGTATTTGAATAAAAGTGGAAAGAGGCTTAAAAATACTATTTTTGTTTTTATTACACTTCTAATTTTAAAATTAAAGTGTTACAATAAGTGTTCATGAAGGAGGTCCCCACACCAGGTCTCAAACGGGAGTCTCTCAGATCATAGACAACTGCACTGACTACTGAGCTAAAACTTTACTCATCGCCTCATTGCAGACAGACCTCTACCTATTTATACACCCATAACACAGAGACAGCACACTGTGTAACATGTAGGGAAGAAATTCAAAGATGATTCTTGCTTTGCACTTTTCATTTATTGCTTATTTTTTACAACCTAACTTTGTAGAAAGGAGAAGGGGAACAACAGGTTATGGAGAGTCCCTTGGGAGCACTTCGCTTGTGTCAGTAGCTCAGCTTTATCTCTGGGGAACACCCCCAACTCTGGGAGTGATGTCCAAATTATGAAATGTGTGTCATGTAGTAGGTGGATGTGACTCCCCTTGTTGAGACTTGCTGATGGACGTAACAGCGGAGCAGAGGAGAGAAACTGAGATAGCGATGTAACCGACCTGCGCGCTGGTATTTGACATGTTTTTTTTCCCCTCCTGAGTACAAATAATTTTTAAAATATTTGTATAACACAAATAGTAGTGAAAAAACCCACTATTTGTGCTTTGCCGAATAACATATTTGTATTCGGGCACACCCCTAGTGTGTACTGCATGAGGATGATTCAGTTGAAATTAACAAATGTATTGTGATACACATTAAAGTGTTTCAGCTGTATTTGATTGGCTGAGCTGCTCTCCAAGTTAAAGTTTGGATTATTGGATTTGCTGAAGTAGCCTTCTGCAGTAGTTTGGGTGTATTCTTCCACTCGTCAGGAGGAAATACACATCTGTCCTAATCTCAGCTACAGTACGCTATTGCACAGTGACCACATGTCCCGTCTCTTGGTTGCCATTCTCTGTCTTCCCTTTTTGGTTGCCAGCTGATGGTCACTGAGCTTGCATTTGGTTGAAAGTTGTCTTTAAGACATTTTTTTCTTTGTAGGTCCAAAGAACATTTTACTGTACTTTGATTTTTCCTTTCTTTGTTGTCTTGATCCATATGCTTGTCTTTGCAATGCTTGATATATTAGTTTTCTTAGATTTGCTGTAGGGATTCAGTGCTGGTATGTCTCTGGTGGAGGAGACATTCGTCAAAGAGGAAAAAAGCGTGTCTTCATCCTGTAGGGTGTGGCTTATAAATCCAATCAGACACTCAAGTGGATGGTTGGGATCATGGCTGCCAATAAGATTATTTTCATAAGAGAATTTGGACTTTTTTTTTTCTTAAAAAAAAGCTTTTTTGGTCACTTGGGGGCAGCAGAAACACCTTTTGAACTGATATGGCGAACTTGTTAGTAAACAGCATTCGCATTCATTTGGTGATGTGTTTCTGTTCACCTGGGGCCTGTTTCAGAAAGCAGGTTTAACAAACTCTGAGTCTAACCCTGAACTCTGAGTTGATGAATCCTGAGATGGGAAACTCTGAGTTTTCAGTTTCAGAACAGTTGATCAGAGTCAGTTCAATCAACTCTGAGTATGTTCACTCTGAGTTAAGTGTGTGCATGATGCATAAAAAAAAGCCATTATCAATGGAGCTCTGATGCTATGAGTCACCATGGCAACAGGTAAATAAAAGGCAGAGCCTCCATTTTAATCCAGTAGATGTAGAGATATGAATGTATGTGTGTGTGGACGAAGCACATTTATCTTTAAAAAAAAGAGCCTGAGTCAGAGCAGGAAAGTGTCAATAAGTGAACACAATAAAGTTTCATTCAGTGTTGTCCATTAATTCATCATTTAGCAGACTTACATTTCATTAATGGTGATAAAGTGGAATCTGACTGTGTATCAGGCTGCAGCTACGTTACATTTTAAATATATTTGTTCAGCTTTAATCTGACGGGGACAAAAACACAGGAGGCAGCGACTGAAGATGAAAAATATAGTTAAAGATTTAATAAATGTATAGATCAAAGACACAGAGACATGACTGTAAGCTCACAGTCTGATCAGTAATAATGTGTTTGGTGATTTGCACTTGAAAAGGCGTTGAAGTTACAATACAGAATATTTTAAATTTTTAGACGTCTATTTGTATCTTCGCTCAACAGCATTCAGTGACTTAATTTCAGCTACTTCAACAAATACACTAAATTTAAACATTGTCACTGAAATGCTGTTAAAACACGTTAAGATTATGCTCCCTATTTAAAAATCTCACTTTCAAACTACATTCTGCAGCCGCACCACTATCCTGCTCACTAAGCATATTAACATGTTATCTCCAATATTATAGGAATAATGTTTCATCAGTGCAACCAATCACATCATGATTGATGAGATAATTATTCATTGATCTAACGTGTCTAAAGTTTCATATTCATTGTTTACATTTAAACTGAGATTACACATTATGTGCAATAAGGTTTTCAATGCAGGAGCTGCTATAACAAACTGACAGAGTCTCAATGTTATAACAGAAGGACATGCAGAGGTTTTATTCTAAGCTGAGGCTGAATTCATGCTGTGTAATATCTGAATGTGTGAGAAAAAAATGCTGTTCAAAGAAATGACTGATGCACATAAAAGCGATAACTTTAGAAAGTCATTGAGTAACAAACTAATATCCAACCAGGATTTAGATTCTGACAGATAGTGAACCTCTGCTAAT
Source organism: Thunnus thynnus (assembly GCF_963924715.1). Taxonomy (NCBI): domain Eukaryota; kingdom Metazoa; phylum Chordata; class Actinopteri; order Scombriformes; family Scombridae; genus Thunnus; species Thunnus thynnus. The sequence continues at coordinate 3,228,002 of NC_089525.1, read as the reverse complement.
GAATGCACTTTGCTACAGACTGAATGAATGAGGAAATGAAACAGCATGTCTGGCTCTGTAAGAGGGAGGAGACAGAAAGAAACTCAGGGTTTGTTGAAGAAAACCTGCCAGCGAGCAGGTTAGGTTCACAGAGTCTTAGGGTCAGTTACCATGGTTTCAGAACATTTTCTGAAACTGGCCCCGGGTGAATGTAAGTCCAATATTCACTCTCTTCTAGCTCAGATTTTTCTCTATCAACATGCTCCACTATGTTTACCAGCTAGTTGCTAACTTTGTCGGTCTAAAGAGCCAGATATTTTTTTCAGGAATTGGTATAGACCGAAACAGAGCTCAAAGTAGAGTGAGTATTGGACTTACAATTATCAGAGGAGGACAAAAATAATTGTAAATGAATGATAATGTTGCTCTGTGTCAGAAAAGACAATAAGTGGTTATAGCTTGCTCTACAACCATAAAAAAATAATTTATGCAGCTTTAACGAACAACTTAGTCAGTAGAAAGGTATATTTTTTTCTTCTTTGGATTCACATCTTTTCTCAGAATTCAGATTCACCCCGTCACCATTCTCTGTCCTCAGAATTATTTTTCTGGCCTCAGTTCCTTTGAAGGGATGGGGTCCTTTGGACTAGACCTAATGTGATCAACTTCCTGCTAGATAGTGTTGCTTCTGTATGACAATCTCGCTACCACGAAGCACAATTGGAATTTGGTTTCTTACTACACCAAAAGTCATTGTAAAGAATCAAACTGCATAGTGCTGTCGTGTACAGAACTATGCATCTTCACCTCACTGTAGATGACTGTGAAAGTGCACCACCGCTCAACCTTGGCCACCGACAGGTGGTTCAGTTTCTACCCGCATGCTCAGACCAGTCAGACTGCATATCTTAGATATCATATGACTAAACCTGCACATTGTCATACACTGCACAGGACTGCAGAAAAAGATAAGCAATGTCTATCATATTTTACTCCTTTCATACCTATGGGTGTATTCTTTCTGTTCATCAAGCTGCACTGAGATGAACAGAAAGCTCTTTCTCTGTACAAACCTGGTGAACACAGGAGAGCTTCCACCATGAAAAGGTACTGTAGCCAATACTTTATTCCACCTACTTCTTATTTTAAACTGATTTAACTATAATAAGAAAAAAGATAGAAGAAGACCGCATTTGCAATCAATCAGGTGAAGGAATGTGTGTACACTGTTAATGTTGGGGCTTTCTGCTGTTGCTGTGACAAACAGAGAGGAGTGAGTGTTGTTAGCAGTATTCTGTGAAACTGGCTTTGCTCAATTTCAACTTCTTTGTGTGCTTGTCCTGACAAATCTTGACAAATATTGAGTGGACTGTCATCAAATTTTGTACATACTGTCATGGTCCCCTGAGGATGAATTCTAATGACTTTGGTGATCGCCTAAGCTTGGACTTGGTCTATGGAAATACAACTTTTAAACTCAAGGCTAACAGGGTTTAAGGTGCTGACCATAAACTGCAACGTTCCTGGTTAGTTTCTGGCCAGAGACCTTTAATGTATGTGTCACAGCCCAGGCTCAGTAAGCTAGACAAAGAGGGAAACAGGATTTGAAGTATTCTAAACAATATTTTATTTAGAGGAAGGCAAAAGTTACTTTATAAATTAATCTATAGTGAATGTGTGGTGTTTCGAAGGAAAAACAAAGAAGACAAACCAATGATGAGAGAGAGACAGAATGGAGGAGCCAGCCTAAATAACCTAAATCCAGCACTGCCAGGTGCAACACTGGCCAGATTAGATGATTCCTCTCATCTCAACCTGCAGGCGACACATTCTTTATCTCTCTCTCGCCTCATTACATGTTGTTTGGGGCGCAAAAGCATGTGCCATCCATCAGTATTCTTTACAGTGGGAAGAATTCTTTGCAAAGCACATGGGGCTGGACAATATGACGCTGGATAATATGACCCTACCATAATAGATCATTTTATTCATACTACCTACTACCTGTCTTGTTGATACCTAGTTGCTATAGGTGCAACTAAATTGAGTTAATTCTCCATTCTGAAGATGTTCCTATCTGTCTTCTAGGAGTCATCAAGAGAGACCAGACTCCCCTGAACCCAGCTGTGTGTCCTTTAAGAGTGATGACTCAAAGGAACTACCTCTTATGTTCAAAGATGGAAACTATCCTCCTGACAAAAAGTAAGCTTAAACTCCAACTGAAATTAAATTGCATTTTTTGTCTACTACAGCATCCACATCTGCTCTGTAAATCACTTTTGTGCTCTCCTTTAAGAAAAAATCTGAAACTAAAAGGAAGAAATTTATATTTTAATTTTTTGGTTTCATAATGATGCCCCCTAGTTTTGCATTAATTTGATGGAATACAATTATTTATCAGTCTGCATAGCTGGAGTCCTTACTTCGATACAGCCAATCAGATCCTCTGTAAATCCATAACGTGGCATTTTATCGTAGGCAGAGCAGACGGTCACACTGAGCCTGATAGCAGCCTGCCATCTGCTGTCAATCAAACACGGACGCCATCATGCCCCTCCAGTTGGCTGCGACAAAGAGGAGCATGTCTGATATTTCCCCAGAGAGTTTTTTTTCTTCCTTTTAATAATAAAAATGTATTAACAGTACATTTAAATAACAGATTGACATTATTTTTGACTGCAAAAAGGGATAATAAAATGTGATTTCAGTTGGGCTTTAAAAAAATTTAGGAGAAATAACAGGTTAGTTGAGTCTGTGTGTTCATTTTCATTTAGACCTGCCATAGCAGCCAAAACACAGTTGTGACTCATAACATTAATGATGGCTCCATGCCCTTTGGAAAAGTGAAACAAACTCATTAGGGCTGTCCTTTTTTTGTGCTCCAAAGCTTCGGCAGCACTGAAAGTGATAGAAGCTGACACAAAGACAATGTGTGGGCAATGTTGTAAATCAACGAGCATGACAGCTGTAAGGCAATATGAGATTTTTATATGATTTTTGCATCAATGTGACGAATGTGACAAATCGCATTTTGTATCACTTTGATTTGGCAGGTTATAAATGAGTTGTTTTGGCCACAAACAGGATGGTTATTTTATCCATTAATAGTTTCTTAATTGATTTTCCAGAAAATGTATTACGTAACGATATATGTCGATATGGAGATATAGAATTACAAATACCATAATAGATCATTTTATTCATACTACCTACTACCTGTCTTGTTGATACCTAGTTGCTATGGGTGCAACTAAATTGAGTTAATTCTCCATTCTGAAGATGTTCCTATCTGTCTTCTAGGAGTCATCAAGAGAGACCAGACTCCCCTGAACCCAGCTGTGTGTCCTTTAAGAGTGATGACTCAAAGGAACTACCTCTTATGTTCAAAGATGGAAACTATCCTCCTGACAAAAAGTAAGCTTAAACTCCAACTGAAATTAAATTGCATTTTTTGTCTACTACAGCATCCACATCTGCTCTGTAAATCACTTTTGTGCTCTCCTTTAAGAAAAAATCTGAAACTAAAAGGAAGAAATTTATATTTTAATTTTTTGGTTTCATAATGATGCCCCCTAGTTTTGCATTAATTTGATGGAATACAATTATTTATCAGTCTGCATAGCTGAAGTCCTTACTTCGATACAGCCAATCAGATCTTCTGTAAATCCATAACATGGCATTTTATCGTAGGCAGAGCAGACGGTCACACTGAGCCTGATAGCAGCCTGCCATCTGCTGTCAATCAAACACGGACGCCATCATGCCCCTCCAGTTGGCTGCGACAAAGAGGAGCATGTCTGATATTTCCCCAGAGAGTTTTTTTTCTTCCTTTTAATAATAAAAATGTATTAACAGTACATTTAAATAACAGATTGACATTATTTTTGACTGCAAAAAGGGATAATAAAATGTGATTTCAGTTGGGCTTTAAAAAAATTTAGGAGAAATAACAGGTTAGTTGAGTCTGTGTGTTCATTTTCATTTAGACCTGCCATAGCAGCCAAAACACAGTTGTGACTCATAACATTAATGATGGCTCCATGCCCTTTGGAAAAGTGAAACAAACTCATTAGGGCTGTCCTTTTTTTGTGCTCCAAAGCTTCGGCAGCACTGAAAGTGATAGAAGCTGACACAAAGACAATGTGTGGGCAATGTTGTAAATCAACGAACATGACAGCTGTAAGGCAATATGAGATTTTTATATGATTTTTGCATCAATGTGACGAATGTGACAAATCGTATTTTGTATCACTTTGATTTGGCAGGTTATAAATGAGTTGTATTGGCCACAAACAGGATGGTTATTTTATCCATTAATAGTTTCTTAATTGATTTTCCAGAAAATGTATTATGTAACGATATATGTCGATATGGAGATATAGAATTACAAATACCATAATAGATCATTTTATTCATACTACCTACTACCTGTCTTGTTGATATCTAGTTGCTATGGGTGCAACTACACTGAGTTAATTCTCCATTCTGAAGATGTTCCTATCTGTCTGCTAGGATTTTTCAAGAGAGACCAGACTCCCCTGAACCCAGCTGTGTGTCCTTTAAGAGTGATGACTCAAAGGAACTACCTCTTATGTTCAAAGATGGAAACTATCCTCCTGACAAAAAGTAAGCCTAAACTCCAACTGAAATTAAATTGCATTTTTTGTCTACTACAGCATCCACCTCTGCTCTGTAAATCACTTCTGTGCTCTCCTTTAAGAAAAAATCTGAAACTAAAAGGAAGAAATTTATATTTTATATTTTTTGGTTTCATAATGGTGCCCCCTAGTTTTGCATTAATTTGATGGAATACCATTGTTTATCAGTCTACATAGCTGGAGTCTTTACTTCGATACAGCCAATCAGATCTTCCATAAAGCAATAATGTGTGGAGAGCGAAGGAGAGACCACAGAGGTAGTGGAGAAGAGCTGTTCTGCCCAATGTGTTGCTGCTCTCTTCATGCCTCTTCCTATTGGACTGCTGCCGGCAGGAAAAAAAAAAAAAAAATTCAGATGCTGATTTTAATGTTCAAATACCACAGCAACAAACAAAGCGTTGGGTACAGCCCTGCCTCTCAGTTCAGCCTGCCATTTGAGAAATGACTGCCCACACTGTGGTATTTCAGAGCCTCTGAATTCTCAGATCAGATCTCTATGTACAGGATCGATCAAGAGAGACCCGACTCCCCTGAAACCAGCTGTGTGTCCATTAAGCGTGACCAGTCACACATGTGAACATAAACACTATTCTCCTGACAAGAAGTAAGATGTTGCTAGCATTAGATGATGCATGTATTCATCTGGTTAAGTTTTGTTGGTCATGTATGTTCATTTTTCTCATAAAATTCCGACTTTATTCTTGTAATATCATGAGGCTTTAACTAAGTCGTCATACCTAAACAAAGAAAAAAGTTATATAAGTGATTTCCAAAATGATCTAACAATGACTCAGATGGTCATATTCTGGATTGCATGTTGAATTTCAACATGTTAAGGATGATGTTGTCAGTGTTAAATGTGACAGTATGAATCATGGAGCAATACCATGCAAATCTAATCAGTTTTGACTCCCAGAAAAGATACAATTTTATTTGTTCCTGCCCTACTCCAGAAATCAAAAATTATTTTGTATGAAGGTATTTAAATTGGCATTTGTGGTCTACTGAGGTGTCTGGAGATTGTTATTCCAATCATGTTTAGACTGTTGCTCTTGTCAAGCAGACTCTCATCTACACATTGTTTAACTCTACAGTTTTGTTCTATAGGGATAAAAATGTGCTTGTAAAAATGCTGCATTTTTCATATAAAGACAACATTTGTATTTTACACAAAAACATACAAAAAATGTATATTTATTGTTAGCCATGCTAGCAGCGTAACTGTATGGATGGCAAAGTTGGTCAGACTTTTGGTTACCGGTCAACACTTTGGTCCATAGGGAAATATCTCAAATACTATTTGATGGATTGCCGTAAATTTTGGTATAGATATCCATGGTCCCCAGAGAATAAATCCTAATGATTTTGGTGAACCCCTGACTTTTCATTTAGTGCCACCAGCAGGTCAGATTTTTCACTAATCCAGTAAAATATCTCAACATCTACTGGATGAATTGGCACAAAATTTGCTATAGATGTTCACATTCCCCTCAGGATAAAATGTAATAACCTTGTTGTTCCCTTATGATGGTGTTAGTGCCCTCATGTGGCTCATCAGGTTAAATTTTTTGTCTAATAGTTGCTTTATAACCAAATACCTGCATAACTAATGACATTCTTGTCAGCTTCCCATCCTTTGTTACCAAAGGACCGACTGGCTTAAAAAGTATGAGAAGAGACAAGAAAATATTGAGTGGAAAGAACTATAAATTTTATTGAGCACTATTGCCCAAATAGTTTGTGTGTATCCAGCAGCTCCTGATGATTAATTAGATGGCGATGTTCCTATCTGTCTATCAGGATCCATAAGGAGAAACCAGATTTCCCTGAACCCAGCTGTGTGTCTATGAAGAGTGACCAATCAATAGAACCTCCTTTTACCTTCAGAGATGGACATGACTTCCCTAAAATGATGTATGTATTACTACCATCAAAATTATACTGCATCCATTGTTTTTTTATTTATTATTTGTTTAGTCTTCCAATCCTTTCAGCTAATCAAAATTGGTAAAGGGCCAACGAATGTCCCAAACAGGAGGCTACAGTTACAGGAATTAAGTCAACCTGTTATGACTAAATTTCAAAAATCTGGAAAGCTGGAAGACATACTGCAAAATGAGCCAGTACTTAATGTTTTATTTCATGTGTACTTCACAGAGTCAACCAGAAGAGGTCAGAGGTTCCCACTGATCAGTTGCCCAAGCATGATCAAACAGACTTGGACTACATATTTATGGTGTGTAAATGTACACCTTTTACTTCATCTAGAAGAAATGAAATGAAATGACAGTCAATTTGATGACAGAGTCAATTCTTGTAATTGTCTGAATGCAACATCCTGTAAGGCAGTTGTCACAATATTTTTGTATCAATAGTCAATCCTTCCATTCATTTTTGAGTCATTTTTACTGGTCAGGGTTGTGGTGGCAAAAGCATGAAGTTCCATGCAGCTTCCTACAGCTAATCTTTGGGAATATCCTAGTACTCCCAGATTATGTTTCAGTTTTACCTCCAAAAGAGTTGGTAGCATTTTCCTCCCTGTTGGAGCTATTCCCGTGTTTTGTGAGTACAATGTTATCATAACAGATAGAACCAATGGCCCGAGCTATGGAAAAAAAAATAAAAGTTGTACTTTAAGGTGCTATGACTGATAAAGACATTAGACATAACCTCACCCGCAAAAAGTGATACTGGGGCACACTCCTGGAACTGGGCCTGTAAATCATATTTGTAGGTTTGGGTAGCTAATGAAAATTAGGTGGTAAAAACTTTGTACTGTCGTGTTGTCACTGTGCTCTTGCAAGCCTGTGTCCATGTTGCAGCCAAAGATTGTTTGTCAAAGAAACAAAATTGCTCTATGATTGTGAGCAGACTGTTTTTCAGTTCATCAAGGCCAACAGAGTGGTGAGTCTTCTTTAATGAAACAATCTTGGTGATCATGTTTTGTTCATTTCAGTAGGAGCAGTAGGAGTCCCTCACATACACCTTTTGCATTATAATGAAAACAATTAGAGTTTGTTAACTTTATTCATTTGTTATTTGTTATTAATTTAACTCCAGTTACTTACCAATGGATAAGTCATTTGAGTTGAGGGGTAAGTTTTAGGTGCAATACATTTTGGGCAATGATGCATGGGTCAGGTTGGGAGTCCATTGTTTAATAATACAATATTCTTTTCCAGCTGCTTGAGGAGAACATTATCACTTTTGTGAAGAATGAGCTGAAGAGGTTCAAGAAGGTTCTGAGTCCGGATGACCCAAAATGTTTGGAGAAGAAGAGGGAGGATGAGGATGTGATCGATGATAAGGAAAAAGAGCACAGGAGAAGCAGCAGAGAGGCTTTTCTGAAGATCTCACTGAACTTCCTGAGGAGAATGAATCAGGATGAGCTGGCTGACTCTCTGCAGAGCAGTAAGAGGCTTTGTAAAATAAATTTTACTATTTTACTATTTACTATTTATTTATTAAAATTTGTCCAAAGCGAAAATTGTCCATTGCATTTCCAAAATTACTTTAAGTGTTTCTATATAACTGCATGCTATACCCAGGTAGGGTTGGAGTTCAGTTGCACTCCACTAACAAATCTGCTTATCAAATCTGCTTTTTTTATAATCCTGTATCAAATCTAAACTAGTTGTTTGTTGATTGAAAAGGCATAAACACAACAGTTTTAAGTGGTAACCTAATTAATGCTGACAACTTGTATGCATAATCTGAAAATGACATTAATAGCAGAAGATATGAAAGGATTGATTGATTGTAATTGATTAAGTGTATCTGACATTTAACCCACTATATATTTATAGAGTGCATATACATTTTTGCCCAAGAAAAGTTAATTAGTATGATCAGCCTTCAAAACACACAAAAAACACAAAACAAAACAAAACAAAACAAAACAAAAAAACAAATTTAATTTGCATTAAGTGCAGAATGTGAAGCCAAGAACATGACCTTCCTTTTGTCAGTGGTAGCTACAGCCCTGAACATAAATCTCTATAGGAAAAATATAGAGAAATGACAGGAAACAAGGGAAGAGAGAGACAGGGTATGACATGCAACAAAGGTCCACTGTTGGAATTGACCATTGACATTGTGGTGATGTGGCATGCATCTTAACCAGTTGGCTACCAGGACACACCAAAGACACAAAACTTTTTGTCATTTGGCATTGTGCAAAAATACTTTTTCTCATATCATATTTTCTCATATTTCTCACACTTTTTTCACAGATTTAATGGATACTGTTTTTCTTTTTTTTTGGACTTGGTCTTGACTCGAACTTGACTTGAGTGGTCTTCACCACAGCCCTATAGAGAGTGGTGTTTCTTTTGCTAAAAGATGATCTTTGGCCAAGTGCAGACACTGGTTTGCAGAAAGCATATTAATCAAACAACAGCAAAACTGTTATTTCAGCCAAAACTGTTATTTCCACCTCTAGTCAATTACTTACAAGTTAACTTTATATTAGCTCCGGCTAATATAATGTACTGCCTTTGACATTTCTCATTTCAACTGGTAAATATGAAGTTCAGCAGCAGCTAAAATGAAAAAAAAAGCTCTTTTCTAGTAAAAATACAAGAGATTAAGATTAAAGATTTAAGAAAATAAGAGATTTGGTAGTGTCTCAGTATTGCAAATCTGGGTATTTTGCCAACCAGGAAGCAGATCTAAAATGCTAACTCTACATTCATATTGTCATTCACTCAAATGGTGAAAAAGAATGTGGTTGTAGTATGCCACACACAGTGGTGGACAGTAGCAAAATATATCAAATGATATGAAAATTATGTTGCAGTTAATGTACATCCACTCATTATCTTAATTGTTGTTCTAATTCAGAATCTCCTGAAGCGTGCCAGCATAAACTCAAATCTAATCTGAAAGAGAGGTTTCAGTGTTTGTTTGAGGGGATTGCCAAAGCTGGGAACCCAACTCTCCTGAATGAGATCTACACAGAGCTTTACATCACGAAGGGAGGGACTGGACAGATCAATAACGAACATGAGGTCAGACAGATTGAAACAGCATTCAGGAAACCAGCAAGATCAGAAACAATGATCAGATCTGAAGATATTTTCAAACCTGGAATAGATCCCCCTGTCAGAACACTGATGACAAAGGGAGTGGCTGGCATTGGGAAAACCGTCTTAACACACAAGTTTGCTCTGGACTGGGCTGAAGACAAAGCCCACCAAAATATACAGCTTACATTTCCAGTCACTTTCCGAGAGCTAAATTTGCTGAAAGGGAAAGAGTACAGCTTGGTGAAACTTATCCATCACCTCTTCACTGAAACCAAAGACGCAGGAATCTGCCGGTTTGATGAGTTCCAGGTTGTGTTCATTTTTGACGGTCTGGATGAGTGTCGACTTCCTCTGGACTTCCACAACAATGAGATCCTGACTGATGTTACAGAGTCCACCTCAGTGGATGTGCTGCTGACAAACCTCATCAGAGGGAAACTGCTTCCCTCTGCTCGCCTCTGGATAACCACACGACCTGCAGCAGCCAATCAGGTTCCTCCTGAGTGTGTTGACGTGGTGACAGAGGTCAGAGGCTTCACTGACCCACAGAAGGAGGAGTACTTCAAGAAGAGATTCAGAGATAAGCAGCAGGCCTTAAGAATCATCTCCCACATCAAGACAACACAAAGCCTCTACACCATGTGCCAAATCCCAGTCTTCTGCTGGATCACTGCTACAGTTCTGGAGGATGTGATGAAAACCAGGGAGGGCGCAGAGCTGCCTAAGACCTTGACCGAGATGTACATCCACTTCCTGGTGATTCAAACCAAACTCAGCAATGCAAAGTATCACGGAGTAGCTGAGACAGATCCACACTGGAACCCAGAGAGCAGGCAGATGATTGTGTCTCTGGGAAAACTGGCTTTTGAGCAGCTGCACAAAGGCAACCTGATCTTCTATGAATCAGACCTGACAGAGTGTGGCATCAATATCAGAGCAGCCTCAGTGTACTCAGGAGTGTTCACACAGGTCTTTAAAGAGGAGAGAGGGCTTTACCAGGACAAGGTGTTCTGCTTTGTCCATCTGAGTGTTCAGGAGTTCCTTGCTGCTCTTTATGACCATCTGACACTCATCAACTGCGGTGTCAACGTCTTGGCAGAAGAAGAATCAAAATCCCAGACATCTGAACTGTTAAGTGACAAATTTAAACTCTTCTATCAGAGTGCTGTGGAAAAGGCTTTGCAGAGTCCAAATGGTCACCTTGACTTGTTCCTCCGATTCCTTCTGGGCCTTTCTCTTGAGACTAACCAAATTCTTCTACATGGCCTGCTGACACAGACAGAAAGTAACTCACAGACCAACCAGGAAACGGCTGAGTATGTCAAGGAGAAAATTAGGGAGAGCACCACTCATGAGAGAAGAATCAATCTGTTCCACTGTCTGAATGAGCTGAAGGACCATTCTCTAGTGGAGGAGATCCAAGACCACCTGAGTTCAGGAAGTCTCTATGCAGAAGAACTTTCTCCCGCTCAGTGGTCTGCTCTGGTCTTTATCTTACTGTCCTCTGAGGAAGACCTGGACATGTTTGACCTGAGGAAATACTCTGCTTCAGAAGAAGCTGTTCTGAGACTCCTGCCAGTGGTCAAAGCCTCCAAAAACTCTGTGTATGTACACCCATACTTAAATAGATTACTGTAGATATACTTAAAACTCTATTTTGAAAAGAAATTTAAAGGATAGGTTTGGGTTTTTTCATTCTGTCTTAATACAATACTGACACACTCAATAAGTATGTGGAAATGGGCAGTATTGGGCAGTAACATCACTACAAGTAGCAGTGCTACTAGTTTAACTATATTTCTCAGTAGCATGGTAGTAGTGTTGCTGTTTTCTGAATCCAATAGTGTTTTCAGTAGCCAAGCTTTTCTATTGATCAAGTAGAGCGGTAGCTTCCACACAAGCTACATTAGCTTTTCTGAAGTTCAAGTGCAGGGGAGCCTTCTGTGCAGTTTGAAATAAAACTGCCTCAGAGCTTCAGTTTACTTGATAGAAAGATGGCAGAGGGAACATGTAACATTGAGGGTGGAGACAAATTGATCCCGAAGGAGTCGCCATAGCCATACCTTCACAAATACATTCATTTAACTGTGCAATCCAAATAAGAAGCTGCTCTCAACTTTTAAAAGACAAACTAAAAATAAACACATATATATGGGAGGGAAGAGATGGGGGGGAAATGTGGGAACAGAGTAAAGTTTTAGATTACTCTGAAATATTACCTTTCTAGTTTTTAACATTGACCAACAGAGGGTACAACAAAAATACAAGTCTCTACAAATCCGAAGTATGGTGGTTAGTCAACATTATTTGCTTGAAATTTATGTAGATATAGCTACTAGTCACTCTCATGTCATGTTGCTGTAGCTTAGCTGGCTACATTTCTCTGGGGGATAGCGTCAATGTAGCGGAGCTTCATTTAATGTAGAGTAACTGGTAGCTTGGCTCACTACACTTTCCAAGTAGCTTGCCCAACACTGGAAATGGGTCTTGTTTGCTGGAACAATTACTACTACTGGCCCTGAAGCTATTCCCCCAGAATGAGACTACACTGTAAGAAATGGGGGACAAAATCCACAGCCCTTGTTCTATGTAAAAATGCATTCCAAAGTTCAGCTGAAACCAATATGATGCTTTAGCAGTCTGTGTAAGCTAAATCGAGTCAGTATTTTCAAAATTTACAATACTTTTTAGTACTAAATTTGCTCTTTTTGTTTCCCATGAATGTTGAGTCCATTTTGACAGTGTTAGCCACAACTTGCTCCTTTCAGGGTCTCTCAAAGGAAATCTCTGGAACGCATTTGCTAATCACTCATTTCTTTCAGAACACACCAGATAAACACAGACACAAATCATATTCCATGTCGCAGAAAGGGGAGCAAATCAACGAGGTCTGGAGGACAATAAGAACAGCTGGAGATTGGATCTGAGCATAGACTGTAAAAAATAATTAATGTAGCCAACGTGACATCACCCATTGGTTTGTGGACTCTTGTTTTTAAGCCTTGAGTTTGCATTTTGACCGTTGCCATCTTGGTTTTTTGGAACCAGAAGTGACCATATTTGGATGATAGGGTGGAGGTGACCCTAGCGCTAGCTGCTAGCTTAGTAAGCACAGTGCACTTACAGTCTATGGTTAACTGTGATAATGCTAATGCTATTTTTTGCTAGCAAAAAAACGACTTAAAACCATTAACTACCAGAAGGTATCCCTCCACCACAACTCAGCTGGATACTTAATTCAGCAGAAACAAAAAGAATGAATTTGATACTCAACAGGCTGTAACTGGAAAATACCAACTCGATTCAGTTAACTGAGACTGCTGAGGCCTCATTTTAGCTTCAGCTGAACTTTGGAATGCATTTTTACACAGAATGAGGGCTGTGGATTTTCTTCCCCATTTCTTCTCAGTGTAATTGCACTCCAAGGGAGCTTCAGGGCCAGTATGGAGATTAGGAATTCTCACAGCAGCACAAGACCCCTTTCCACATATATATACACATTGGGACATCTGTATTGTATTAACACAGACTTGAAAAAACCCAAACCTATCTTTTAATGTATTTTTACACTTCATTGTGTCTTCAGACTGAGTGGCTGTAACCTATCGGAGAGAAGCTGTGAAGCTCTGGCAACAGTTCTCAGCTCAGAGTCCTCCTGTCTGATAGAGCTGGACATTAGTAACAATGACCTGCAAGATTCAGGGGTGAAGCTGCTCTCTGCTGGACTGGGGAGTCCAAACTGTAGACTGGAGACTCTAAGGTCAGGATTCATCAACATGTTCAAGAGACAACCCTTTAAATCTCTATTTTAAGTTATAGCAACATCAGTTAGGACCAACCTTCAAAGTATTTTCTGCGGTTGGTTCTGTTGCAAATCTCTGAAGCAATAGCTTCCAACAACAATGTATTACTGTATTGTGAGCATATTTAGTTATTTTATCTAATCACTGCATCTGCCATTTACATACTAAAGATTCTGTTATTGATGGAGTAAACAAATAGCTCAAATAAAAACACAAAATGTATGACTCAGTCAACTATTTCAGTTTAAGACACACATTTTCTGACTAGTGTCTCACTTTCTGTTTGCAGGCTTTCGGGCTGCCTGATCACAGATGAAGGCTGTGTATCTCTGGCATCAGCTCTGAGCTCCAACCCTTCCCATCTGAGAGAGCTGGACCTGAGCTACAATCATCTAGGAGACATGGGAGTAAAACTGCTCTCTGATAGACTGAACGATCCACACTGGAAACTTGACACTCTCAGGTATGGAGAGACCCTCTACCAAGTGTAGTCATTGTTTGGTAGATCTCTTGCAGTAGGAAACCATTTTCTCTATCATGCTGTCAACCTGTGTCATATGTATGTAACTTCACATCATGTGGGATGGAAGGGTCAAACCAGGCTTGTTGAGATACACAATTGCAGTTTTAACACCTCAGCCACAGGGGCACCCCAAGAGCTGTGCAACTTTTGTTCACACTTGTGTTTTGTGGACTCAGTATGGCTTAGGGCCTTGTCCCTGGTGTATCTTGTAGGGTGTACTGCAGGAGTATGTGGTATGGAGCTACTACTATGAGCCATTAGGCCCTTTTATAACCACAGTGAGAGCTCTGTCCACATTCTCTGCTAGAAGTTAGTCCATTCTCTGTGGGCATTGGGCTCCATCAGGTTTGTGCCATTTTACAATTCTGTTTGCGATATTAATTTCATTAATATCGCAAACAGAATTGTGATATATATATGCAATAACAAGCTGTAGCTGAAGTGTGGAAACTGTCCGGTATGTTGACATTTAAGAATGCATTTCTGCTGTTTACAGAACTATAATAACAGTCAAAAGTTTGGACACACTTTAGACACACTTTCTCATTCAAGGGAATGGAATGGTTTGTCCAAACTTTTGATTCATACTGTACAGTGCATGCTGGGGTGGTTTTACATTTCTGCCACTTGAGGCATTTCAGAACAGAAATTCAGAGCCAAATCTGAGGCCATGGTTGATTGCTCCCTTTGTGTTGAGAGTGAGTCACTGCCCCAAGCAAAGGAGTTTGACAATGTTGGGATCTTGTTCACAATTCGTTTAGTGTCAGCAGTAATGCTGTACCGAACTGGACTGCCGTAGTGAAAGAGCATAACCTAAAGGCAAAGCTCATGATTTACTGATCACCCTATATTCTAACCTTCAACCCATGGTTACGAGCTTTGGGTAATGACTGAAAGAATGCGATCGCAGATATACATGGCCAAAATTGTTTCCTTAATAGGGTGGCTAGGCTCACCCTAAATGTTAGAATGAGGAACTCTGACATCTGCTAAGAGCTCAGAGTCGAGCCATTGCGCCTGTGTATTTAAATGAGTCAGTTGAGGAGGTGGGAGCTAAGAGAAGAATGTATGGGTTATCTTGCCTAGCCCGCTGACACTGCAGTGTGGACTCAAATTGTGAAAGTGTTGGATGGATGTTTCTGGTTTTCTGTCCATACGTAAATGGATGTCTAGTACTGCTGCACTTTACAGTAAAAACTGAGCTCCTTGATTAAGGTAAAACAACTGTTTTGTTAGGATAACAACTGGTTCCCATGAGGCATGGTGATAGCCTCGAGACTCCAGGAATACACTATGTAAAATCTGAGCCTCTTATCATTTTAACCAAGACAAAACAATGATTACTTAATTGGCATTCAACAACATACAGTACATATCCCCATGTTCTTAATCATTGGTATGGCCAAAGACTTGAGGGAACTGTATGTCTAACTATAAAGCAAGGACTTTGTCTGTGTGTCTGTATGTTTGTCTGTCTGTATGTCCTATGCATAGCTCGAGAACCGTTCATTCGATCTACTTCACACTTGGTAGCCATATTGCTTATGACCCAAGGAAGTGCAGTCAGAAGCAATCAGTGAGCCACTCAGCTCTGCAGCAGTGGGGCGGAGCTTCAAGGCTCTGTGACTGTATGCCATGAGCACAGCCAGAAATCAGAGCTGCACAGTGAGTCAGAGAAAAGTATTTTCACATGGCGTGTTTGGACATGCGACACATTTAACAATAAATTAAATTTATTAATAAACTGTGAATAATCAAGTGGACAGTGAGTCGCTCAGCTCTGTGTCTGAGCAAGGAGTATACAGCGAAAACACATTTGGACAGACGAAACAATTAATAAATCAAATTAATTAAAATAACAAAAAAACTACTGAAAATACTGAGTGTGAGTGCTCATTAAATCCTCAAGTCTCTGCATGGGTTGCTTTCAACAAAAAATATTTGTCTCTGATTTTTTGTACTCCATAGTAAAACTGTAAACATGAACACAGCCAGCGATCAGAGCTGTACCTTGAGTCAGAGAAAGGTTTTTCACATGGCGTGCTCTAAAAAGAAATTTAGACAGTGAAAACACATTTTAATCAAGAATGGACACTCTTAGGCTACTTCCCATGAGCAGTTAAAAACGAGTATGTCTCATATAAGCACAAATCTTTGAAGCAAGTATATTCACTCAAATGATCTGAAATGAGCTGAAGCCACAGAAAATAAATTATCTAACAGCCCAATATGATCGATCCACTTTATTTTAGGATGCACATTTTTTAGGAGGCTCTCTGTTATGTAGGCCTATTTTATTTTTAAATGCAGACCTCATTATATTTGAAATGAGAAAAGATTCATTATTGCAGTAATTAACATCTGTGTGTAACAGAATGTTAGGTTCTTTCATATTGTTGGTGTATATATTCATTCACCTGACATCAACTTTATTAATTTTTCTATGCAATGCTGCAATACTAGAGGCCAAGCAATTGGCCTGTTCCAAACAGCATGTTCGGAACAGGCATTGCACTAGTTGTTGATAAAAACAAAACAATTTTATTGTATTAGCAAGATACTTAAATCATGCTACCCATTACACTAAAAGATACTCAGAATATGAACATAAAACCCAAGAAACACGTTTCAGCTTTTCAGTTCTTTTGAGCTATTAAGTGTGGGATTTGTTGTAATATTGAATGGTGAGCATTTGAGTTGGGAAAACGACACATAGAAACATGGTTTTATAATTAATAGATTGTTCAGAACATGACAAAAATGGATACAGATGTGACATTCTGCTTTAGGAGACAGAAATCAACATGCAACACAAATATTTTCATAAATGCAATTTAAAGTACATGTTTCACTTACTGTATAAAAGATCATATGTGGGCCTGAATTTGTGTATTTTCTTACTTTCAGGGTTGACCATGGAGAACAATGGTTGAAACCAGGCTTAAGAAAGTGTAAGTGAAGTTTTTAGTCAGATTCCAATAAAATACTTTTTTTTTTTTTACATTCCATGGAGAATGCATGAAATGCAGACCTGCAGACTGTCAAAAGAATGGTATCTCAAATTCTAATCTTTAGTTTCCACTCAACATTAGAGGAACATGCAACTGAATTTTAAGCTTGGTGACTGGATGTGTTACCAAAATGTTCTTTTGGAGTCATGTTGACTTCCCATCCCTTAAATTTTAATTTAGCTTATAGGCTAGTTCCTTTGACTTCTTTTTTTCACAGTAGGTCGGTCACCTGACACTGCAAAAAATGAACAAGACTTTTACTTCCAGCACATTTGTTGTCTAAAATAATAATAATCATCTCACTCACAACTCTGTGCTCTATTGTGTTTTGTTCTGTCCATCAGATGCCTGTGAACTCACACTGGACCCAAACACAGCAAACAGACATATCCTCCTCTCTGAAGGCAGCAGAAAGGCGTCAGCGGTGACAGAGGAGCAGCCGTATCCTCATCACCCAGACAGATTCGATTTCTTGTATGCAGTTCTGTGTGTTAATGGTCTGACTGGTAGATGTTACTGGGAGGTTGAGAGGGAGGGATGGCTGTCTATAGGAGTGACTTACAGAGGAATCGGGCGGAAAGGAAGTGATAATGACTGCAGGTTAGGAAGGAATGACAAGTCCTGGGCTCTGTTTGCCTCTGATAATCATTTCTCTGCCTGGCACAATGACAAAGACAAAACTATCAATGTCCCACCCTCCTTCCACTCGAAGAGAGTAGGAGTGTATCTGGATTGGCATGCTGGCATTCTGTCTTTCTACAGAGTCTCCTCTGACACACTGGTCCACCTCCACACCTTCCAATCCACATTCACTGAACCACTCTACCCTGGGTTTTGTTTTAGACCTGGATCCACAGTGTGTCTGTGCAAGCTGTCAGAGGAAGAGCCACCCTCTGGAAACATAACAGGCTAACAGCAGGGGTTGACAGGTGACAAAATAAAGGAAAAAACTGTGATGGGTGGTTGATGAGCATCAAAATTACACCAATCAGTCTATATCTCAGAACAACTGGGCTTATGGGAGACTTTGGAGTTCTAACTTTTAGAAGAACTCTGTTCATCCCTTGAGTAGAATCCACACACTCGAAGAATCTATGACAAATACTGAAGCTGTTCTGGAGGCTCATGGTGAAACACGGCACCAACACACATTGCTTTTTCCTATAATCACCCATTATATAACACTAGTTTTTATGTTACCCAGAAACCCAGCAACATTTGTGTTGGTGCAGTCTTCTAAATCTTTAAGTGTTATAAAGTTAAGCAGCAAAATGTCATTCACAAATCAATTCACTCCTTTTGTGTATCAATGAGATTATATTGTACTTTAAGAAAACCATGTAAACAGTTAAATTGTGATCATATTAAACAGTTTTGATGAATCAGAAGAAATAAAGACTGGCTGGTGTTTGGGGATGCATAACTTTTCATAACACTTTATATAACAAACTAAAGATTTCTTGCTTTAATCAGATTTGATTGTTGCAGGCACAAATGATTAACAAGCAAAACTGTGGGGGAAAAAAAGTCCCACAAGGAGACCCAAACCAACAATGAATTGAACTTGTATACAGCCTGCCATACTGTTGTTCAAAGACTTTTTAAAAAAAAAAAAAAAAAAAAAAGGCTGCACTGGGTGACATGTTCCTTCCTTATCATGAACACACCAATTTATTTTGAGTCAGTCCGGCTCACACACAGTCCTGCCAGAAATACTAACAAATGCACCATTTCCTCAGTTGAGTGACATTTGTTAAAAACTATTGACCAGCTGTTTTAGTAAATTAATGCGATTTTTAAAAAAAACACCTCTAATATATAATCTTTTAGATTTACATCTTCAGTAGAACCAGTGGGCTTGAGGCTCAGAGCCACACACAGTAAGGAAGTTGCAAAGTTATGAAACAAACACATTGGTCTCTTCATGGTACCTATTGATCACAAATCTGGGAGAAAAACAAAAAAAAACAATAACTAATGTATGGACATCAAGTTGCTGCAGATCCATTTTTATTCATCCATCACAGATGTTACATTCCAGTAAAGCTCAAGTGATTATTGCCTGCACACGTTAACTAAGTGATGCCTGCAGCACAAAATCCACAGAAGAGTATCAACAATTTGATTTTCAAGCCTCGACCTCAGTCAGGCTGAGCAGAAGAGGCTGAAACATGGAGGTGCAGGTAATGACCGACAGCAGCCCTGTCACATCCCGGCAGGTGGACTCCAGTTATCCAGACCAGTCAGGCAGGTTATGCTGTCAACACTTTAAAAAAAAAAAAAAAAGGACATTACTAGAGAACACAAGTTTTTAAAACAAACTGCCCTTCAAATCTTAGCTTACTAGAATTTATTACAAGAAGCATGTTGCAGGTCTTCAGTCAGCTTCTGGTAAATTGTTTTTACTTAAACCTGTGCCAAAGTCCTGCCATTTCTCTCCCAATACTACGATTCCACAGCAGAGAGGGGAGGTCTCTGACATGGCAGTACTGATTGGGGTTACAGTTTCTGCACACTACATACAGAATACATCATGTCTGTCCACAGCTGTTACATACCTAATGTCAGTCTTAGTTCCTGGCGGAGTGTAATGCCTCCTCCAGCTTGGCTGTTTCACACACTGCTGTAGAGAAATGAAGAGTCAGGAAAAGCAGAAACACTATGGTCACTGCTAAGAGTCAGCTGCTATGCTCAGGGGTTTGAGTTCACCATGGTGTTTTGTCAGCATGATGTGTTATATATTTCATCATCACAGCAAGTAACATGACTGTTAATATAGATGTTATTAGTGGTTTTGCAACACTCACTTTCAGTCAGCCTGCAGCATGACTGTCAGCTCCACAGTGAGCAGCTCATCAGTGGCTCTGCCTGCAACAGTCATGGAAAAACAAATATTTACTTCACTCAAGTTCATTCACAACAAAAATGTCTATGGTCAAATAATCAGTCATGTTGCTACCTTTTCATTGGTTCTATGATTAATCAATGATCAATTTAAACTGAGATGTCAGATGTATGGAAGTCTCATTCTTTAATATCCATGTAGCATTCTGCGATTCAAACGGGTTCTCAAACCACATCACTCACCATAAAGACACCATGAGGCCATGTTTATGAGACCCCCCTGTCCAGTTTTGAATTTTGGTGTCTCATTTATGTCAAATTCAGCTGAGCCATACAACACCTGCCATTAAGTTCAAACTTCAGTCAGACTAACTATAAACAGAGCAAATCTGCCATCTTCATTTTAACAAACGTCTAGCATCACTGACAGATTACTGAACCTTCCAAACTGCTCTGTTGTCTTCATTATAATTTCACTGTTATATTGTTAGCCAGTATACAAGCAGCCCCAGCTGACCAGTTTGTGGTCACTGTAGTCCCAAGGCATAGTTAAATAAATCCATCCTTACCAGGAAGTGTAAAGGCATCTCAAGACACTATGAACCACACTGTAACAGTGATTTCTACCACTGCACCACTACCTACAACAATGACCTTCAGAGCAACCCTGTAGGTGTCAGTATGTAGTGTGCGGCCCTGCACTAGGCCTGCCCTGCTGTTGGATCAGGACAGGCCACTCTCGTTGGGCCGCACTCTGCAGCAGCTCAGCAGCAGCAGACTCTAAAACAGAACCTGCAGAGCTGAGGCCAAGTACAGAGACACTCTACCAGCACTGTAACACTGAGTCAGACACAAACCGCCTGGACAGCTGACTGAGTGCTGGGGTGAAGGGGAGAGAACCACCATGTGGGTTCTGCTGCAGTACCTGAAGTTATGGTTGTGTAACCTGAGCAGAGCCCAATGCAAAGATCACTGAGCAAACAAGCTGATCATACATCATTTGATATAAGGGTTCAACTAACGATTTTCATTATCGATGTCTTGTTTTGTCTGAGCAACAGTCTTAAGTCCAGATATTCAGTTTACTATCATGTATGACAGAAAAGTATCAAATCCTCACATTTGAGAACCAGAACATTTGTCCGTTTTGCTAATTTCTTTTTCACTGAAAAGGATTTGATTATCAAAACGGTAACCGATTACTTTTCTGTCATTTAATCATTGCAGCTCTGCTTGGATACAACCATCACTGGTACTCCCAACAAATGGTAGTTCAGGGATTTATTATTAATACCACACTGAAAAATACTGAAATGTATAGTTGGGTGTTGATTATTAACATAGTCCCTACACAAATATCTGACCATCAGAGGTAAAACAATGTTCCTGATGGGCATTTGAAAGCTGCACTATCTATCTGTGTATTTACCTTTAGTCCAAAGAAAAGGCAGGAGGTTGGTGGCTCTATCCCATAGCTGATGCTCTGCCACGTTAGTTCATCAGGGGACCCAGCATCTCTGAAAGAAACAATATGAACGTCACAACATGCCACACTGGAACCACTAAGTGTTTCTTCTATCATAAAAATTGGTGGGCAGGCAGTACAGTGGGCAAAAATGAAATCATACAGTTTAATTTCCTCCAGACTAAATAACTACAGCGGCCTCTTATCTGGCCTAAATCAGAAATCAATTCCTAGACTACGAATTGTACAAAATGCAGCAGCCAAACTTCTAAAACAGACCAAGAAAAGAGATTATTCCTTTTTAAAGTCCTTACAGTGGCTGCCAGCTAGCTTTAATTAACTTTAAGAACCTACTCTTTCGTTTAAATCACTCCAAGGCCCCAGATTATTTCTTTGAGTTACTCTCCTTGTCAACCTGCACACCCTTTAAGGGTTGTCAGGCAGGACAGTCTGCAAGAGGGGGCAGAGCTTTCATAGAATGACCTGCCTGAGAATCTCAGACTTGCTAAGTCACCATCTTCTTTAAAGTCCACCCAACTAAAATATATGTTTCTCGTGTTCTTTCAGTTGGATGTTTGAGCTTCACTGTGTGGAATGATGTATGTGTAGAGTTTGCTTTCATATTCATCTGCTGAAAGTGGCAAGTTTCTCTGTGCTCATTTCTACTAGCAGGACACAAATTAGCACTAGCCAAATGCTGGTAAAATATGCAATTGGTTTAACGTTACAAAATTGATTTACGTATATTTTTATGCTATATAGCCTATGAGGGAATATATGTGTACTTGGTATTTTATTCTGTCATGTTCTTTTTATGTCTCCCCCTTGTAAAGCACTTTGTAAATGCTCATGTTAACCGGCGCTGTTGAACACTTTACGCAGCGAGCAGCATTTCAGCAGCGTGTCCAGTTGACTCAGACAGTGCAACACCGGCCTCAGCCACCAACTCCATTCAAAACCCGGAGAATTAACGACAATTAGTTCTTTCCCGCCTGTTTCATTGCTGCGTTCAAACTTTAATATTAAAACTTGAAGCCAACCGAGGTCCATTTGTATAACTCACGCACTCCTGAGGTTTTATTTAACCAGGTGCTCCCACCAAACCAGACAAAAGTTAGGCTTGTACTGTACCGTTAATTAACGATACTATAACGCTCATTCCTACACTTTGCGAAAAAACGAGTAACGTTAACGTTAACAGTTAAAACCGCCATTTTCCAAAAATAACTTCGGTTCATTCCATTGATAAGTAACGAGACACTATATTAGTTTCTTGAGACATTATTGTCTAATACAATAAGCTATATTTATTTTTACACTAGTATTTGTTAAAAACAACTGAAGTACTTACCACATTTAAGGGGATCTTGGTATCACGCTTTTCACACATGGCTGTTCCGGACTGAGAGGAGGCGCGAGAGTCACGCACAACTTTATAAGGTACAGTTTGTCGCGATGCATTGTGGGAAGGGAAGCTCTCCCAAAGATCGTCACACAGACAGATGGCCCACTAGTTTATTTTCCCCTGAACAAAGACACATACAGTATTATGGGGTGGCCCTGCTCACCAGCCACACTCCCTCCATGCGAAATCTACATTTGGACACTAACGTTGGGTGCACTAATAGCTATTTTTTATTCTATAAAATGTTTTGAAAATATTATAACCTATTTGTTCAACAACTTCTTAATGTAAATATTGTCACTAACATACGAGTTAGCCTACTGTTATTCACACAGTTACACCAACAGAAAGTGCAGTGGTTTTATATTAAAAATATGCATATAAAATATATAATTAATATCATAAGAGGTGTAACTCTTCCACCGAGAGATGTTTTCTTTTAGAATTTTACACCAGTATAGACTGGATAGGCTATCATAAGTATTATATATAGGCTAACCTTTATTTTTAACCAGGTAGTCTCATCAAGCTCAAGATCTCTTTTGCAAGAGAGACCTGAGTACAGAGATACACACATAGCCAGACAAGCAAAAGCACATAGGCCTACAGCATCAGAAACAGTCAGATATCATTAAATAGATTTGAGGTTAAAACTTTAAAATTGGCCAGTGGGATGAGACAGATGGATTAACTGTGAATTACTAAATAAAATATTTGCGATCCATTCTTTCATTGTATTTACACAAATATATTTGTGCATTTTCTAAGGAGAAAGACTGAGCAAATGATCAAGCTAAAGGATAGCAGATAAGTTTGTAATAACTTTACAGTATAGTACAAAGTTGAGTGGCTGTGATATGTAGCACAACAAGCAAGCAAAGCTGTAAACAGAACTGCGTTCCTTCACATGCTCAGTGTAGTGTGTCTTACACTTAATACTGTCTGGAGACTGAAAACGTTACCGCTGTTATTAGTCTTTGGAGCTGTTTCCAAAAAACTACTCTTACTATAATCTTTGTGGCAAAGGAACAAGTCACCCAGTGTAGTGGTGTGGTTTACTGATGTGGTTTTTAATAGTTTATGGCAACAGTGTAGGTCTATGGCACAGAGGAATAAGATATATTAGGCTTTGGATACACACACAATACTTGTTGGTAGATCAGTTCATTGTTTGGTTCTGTTCATGAGATTTGTTGATAATAAGAAAAATAGAAGTAATCACCAGCCTTATCCTTTAAGGATTTATTATCCTGTTATTACTACTTGTTCCTGATTGATAGAAGTCACTAAGCTAATGAGCCAATCACACCTGAGAGGTAACTAGCAAAGGCCTGCTTTACACAGTGTGATTTAGTTATAGTATGAAGTAGCCAAGCTCCAGTTACCCTAACAGTGGAATATTTCATGTGGCATTTAATGTCTTTCCTGATTGGATTAATCCTGCAAAATATGAATGTGAGACCAGAAAATAATTAACCAATTTCTGTTGCATTTAGTGTCAAATTTCAGCTACAGTCTCTGTGTGGGAATAGTTTGCTCATTATTTTGTGCTCCTCCATGTTGCTTTACTTAGAGACTACTGTGTGTGTGTGTTCAGTTAACAAGCTTTATACTCCCAATATGAAACATTAGGGTACACACCTAAATATGGTGAGTTGCATAAATGTAGTCTCGCTCCATTTGTTTTAATAAGGGCCAGTTAAGTTGATGTTAAAAACCTGCCCAGTAGAGGTCACTGTCAACATTTCTCATGTGCAGAATCTCTTACATTTGCAATGGAGATTGTGATGTCTGTACTGCTGACTTCCAATGTAAACAGATATATTATGCTATCCGTTTTCACCTTGGCTCATGTTTATTGTTTCATTTTAATACATAATTTGTAAGTTCAAGTTAACTGGTTATTGAGAAATCTTGTATTTTTCCTTGCGTTTTTTCCAGACCATAAATTGGAGGACCCTTAATACATAGGAGTTAATACTGCTGCATGGAAATCATCTAGTTCCTTTCAATAGTCCATAACAAACATCACACACACATACTGCTGTACTCTTCATCAAGAGTAATATTTCCATTCATAGTAAAAAAACATCTTGTTACAGAGCTGAAGACTAAAGTAACTCTTCTCAACTTTATTTGAGCTCTCGTTTGTTACCATATGTGTGACATCCTGAACATTACGCAAAGATATGCTATAAAGAGAAAAGTAATCAGAGACATAAATCAATCCACTGCTAAAAGCTGTATCGTCTTCATGTTGGAATAAAAACTTTTTAAAGCACTCAGGTGGTAAAACAAATGCAGTAAAATAACTTATACAGCGGGTAAAAAGAAAAGTTAGCCAATGTTGGTGCAGTATGGGTAATGTAGTCAGAAGGTCATCACAGCTGGGATGGTTGAAGTGTAGTTTGCAGAATGTACACTCCTGAAACAACAGGAAAACAACAAGAAAGAACACATTAGAAAATTAGCTCAAAAAATACATTTTGTTTTTGACTCTTGTTCTTGCGAAAGCTGTCAACTTTAATTACAGCTCTCTTCAGGGTGAAGTGCAGCTGAAATAAAATATGATATCAAATTTTGCATTGATCTAATAATATTTTGAAAATGTCAAGGTTAATTCAAAGTCAATGTATTAAGATTGGATGAACTAATTTTCCAGAATTTCCTTTTTATGTATTTTTTGTTCTCATTTAAAAAGCAAATACCTGTTTGTTGTATCTGAATTGTATTTGAAGTCAGACCTCTGGAACTTCTAGGATAATGCCCAGTCTCAGCATGTCAGTGTTGTGTTTACAGTTTGGTTCTGCTGAACCCAAGTGGCCTAAAAAGTTAATGCAGGTTAAAAAGGAGGAACTTCCTGTGTCCTACTACTTCAACTTTTCACCCTAACCTACCATGCTTCCTTTAATTAATCCTTTAACTTTTTTTTTTAGAAATGAGGGTGGTTTGTCTCACTTGAAAGCCCCCTATGTGAGAGCATAGAGAGGGTAGGTGCTTAAAGAGAATCAGGGATCAAACCTGTTAACATTGACAGTGATGATACTCTTGACAGGTGTGCTCTTAGGACCAGGTGCAGGACGGAAGATTGGTTCATGATTGGTCGGTCTGGAACGGCGAAGGACGTATGGATCAGCAGAATGTGAGGGATACCTGTCAAATGTCCCTGCTTTCATTCCTCCAATCTAACACAAGAGAAATTCACATAAACAGTCATATCACAGGTGGGTGACACTGATTGGGTAGTATCCGATTTGTAATAAAAAGTAGTCCGATGTTTCACTCTTATTCTGACTGAGAAAAGCAGACAGAGATACTGACCTGTTTACTGGGGGACGAGGGCTTGAAGGGAGCAGGGGAGACTTTCTGCGCGGGTGGGAGGGGCTTATGTGCTGGTGCGAGTGGCTTGTCACTGTGGTATGGGTTGCCCTGGAAATAGTCTCTGGGATGGAGGTTGAGCTTGAAGGGGCCGTCCCTAAACTTAGAGCGATGGATCGCTGCCTCCTTCTGTATCGCACATATACACAGTACACATTTTAAGGAAGTTAGTTTAAAGGACGAGTGTGTAGGATTTAGTGGCATCTAGTGGTGACCTTGTAGATTGCAACCAACTGAATACCCCTCCCCTCATCCCTCCCTTTCCAAGTGCGCAGAAGAACCTGCGGTGGCCTCCTTGATTTTTCTTGTGCTAAATAAATATGATCCCCCATTTGTCAAAATGTGGGTTCTCAAACTTCTCACAACACAAAACGGTTAGCCACCACCAGCAACCACTTATTCCTCTTCTTTCTTCTCCTTCGTCGTTCAACCAGTGCATTCGCAAACACAACACAACCAACACATGGAAGAACCTTAGCAACCAAGGCTACAGAGCAGACGGCTGTTTATGGGCATGCCAACATCCACAGTCTGGATGTGAAAATGCTATGTGTAGTAGCTAATTAAACCCCGCCAGGATGCGTCTATCGTTTGCCAACCCAATTTTTGATGAAACCATGCCCACATCCATATGATGAAAGCCTTGATGGAACAGTGATATAGGACACTGAATTTGATGAATTTACTATTTATCAGACCACAAATGGGACAAGAATTAGCTAGCTAGCATGGTATTTCCTAACTGTATGTTCAGTGGGTTTCTGGTGTTTAGTAATGGGAAACATTCATTCTGAAGGACTATGAGTTAACAGTTTGAGTCAAACATAGAGGCTGTATTATGTGTAGTTTGGAAAATAACAATATGGGGCACTAAATTTGATAGGTTTACTGTTTATTAGACCACAAGTGAGACAAGAATTAGCTAGCTTGTGTGCTATTTCCTAACTGTGGAATGCAGTCAGTTCAAAGGCCTTTAGTAATGTTAACTTATTGTCATGACACCAATTGACGGGATGTAACTCAGTGTGTGTCCATCTTACCACTCATGAAGTACAGGTTTTCCAATGCTGTAAAGGTCATTGATTTTGATAGAGACTAGCTGGGGGGTTTAAACTATTCACATAAACTATGCACCCATCTTGTATCTTTTATAGGAATAAATTACTATCTCTACCATATCTGCTTTTTCCATAAAGGGTGTGCCCCCCACTAAAGATCTTCAGTCTTTCATTGATTAACATTACATGCAATATATTGATAATTCATTTGTCCAAGTCCATCAAGTCCATGATTACTGTTTATGGATATGTTGTCACAAAATCATAATGCATTACCTGAGGTTATTATGAAATCTATTTTCAAGTCATTCCATCCCCTAAGGCTGTGCTGGGCATCTGTAACCTGACTGACTGAAAACATTCTGGACAGAGAAGCCTGAAGACAGATTTGCATTAAAAGTTGCCATTTGTACAGACAATTAAGTTTTTCTCCTCTGTTGTATCCTGATGCGATGTCAATAACTTATGAATTTGTTGTTTTAAGTTGTTCCCTTTAAGAAACGTGAATGTAATACTATGAATTTGTGTACACAGATTTGAGGGAGAATATAATTGTTTTTAAGTTTCAACATTTGAGACAAGATACACAACTTGAGGCCTGATTTGGTATGAAGCCCACTCACCACAGCAAGGTACCGACAATAAGTGGGATGTTAGTAAGACAGGACAAAGACTGTTGGTAAAAACAGATTAACACCAGGGAGGCATACACATATAGACAAGACACATAGATACATAAAGGAGGTAGAGGGACATCCTAAATCAATGTCCTGCCTCTAAGGAGAGAGGTGAGAGGGGATAGAGGGGCAACGAAACCAAGTTTGAAATTAAAGCAAAAACTAAAAACTAGCCATTTACATCACCATCACCATACAGCAGGCCTAGTTACATCATTAATTCATTAGATACAAACAATACCCAGCTATGAATGTTAAAATAATAGTGACCTGCTCGTACTGAGGACATCTGGCAGGCTGTGAAAATGTGTATGAAATGCAAGAATTAATGTTAGACTAACTTATTATATATTGTTTGCTAGTATATTCTTCTAGCTTAAAATCGAGGCAAATTAACCTTAATAGATCTACTACCTCAACTCTGTGTAATTGTGATTGTCAGTCATCTTTGAAAAACACTATTTTCAAAGCTACTGTTGCTGTCATATTTCGTGGGCGTGAATGGAGGCTCACTATTGATGCTCTGCCTTTTTTTCTGGTCACTCTGTTGTCTGCATGTCACTCAGAATGCAATTGACACATGAGGATTCAATGGAGATTTATAAAAGTAAAATTGATTTAATGTAGTAGAGACGTTTACTTTCCTTTTTTTTTGGGGGGGGGGAAGTTAATGCCAGTAAAGTTGCTGATAACAGAAGAGCCCAGAAAAGATGTCTAGCCACTGGACTAGCTTAATTTTTATTTAAAAGTTTAGCTTTTATAGATTATAACCTGTATTTTAATGGCTTTTTATGAATATATTTTTAACATGTAACATGTTCTAGCCTTTGCTCCTCGGCTGGAACACCTTTATAGGGAGCCCCCCTGGGCTCACAGGATAGAAAAAAAATGTGTAAATCCGTTCGAATGGATTTCTAAACTGTGCCCTTGGATTCACAATCCATGCACACGGATTACATGCTCTTCTGTTCTTCAGCGAATGGACCTGCCTTGCGTGGACTGCAGTGACCACATCCACCCAGTAGATTCAATTTTATCTAGATCTAACAGCAGATTTAACAATAGTGAAATCAGTTAAATTGATTTAGCCTTGTGTTTGTATGTTACACATAAAAGCTGTGAAACTCCAAAACACAAGACTAAATCAATTTAACTGTTTTCACATTTGTCCTACATTTTGGAAGCAGTACTTTTACTTGTAATGGAGTAGGCTATTTATATATTGTGGAATTTCTACTTCAAGTAAATGATCCTAGTAAATACTCCTTCTACTACTGGCAATGAACAGTTATTAGCACCATTTCAGGTGTGTTCACTGCCAGTTTTCCCTTCAAATAAAGTGTTTTACATAATCTGGATGAACTGTTTGTTTGTTTACAACCTGTCTGATTGTCTGACTGCACGTGTTTCCCGCCACATCTGGCTGTAGTGACATCACCGTATCCTCAGATCTCAACAATTACTCTGGTGAGTCCACTGTGACCTTAACTGAAAGGAATGATGGCCAAAACTAGAAAACGAGTTTTTTTTAAAAGGGAAACTTTGGTATTTTTCAACCTTGACCATATATTTCCATCTTTTTGTGTCCAAGTGACTAATGAGGACAACAATTTTTGAAATTGGTCCAGTATTGAGTGAGAGCGCTGCGAAACAGGCTGCAATCTGTAATCTGTAATCTGACGGGGCAATAGCGGCAATCAGCTAAGTATTCAGCCATGACCTTGAAAATATTTTAGATAACATTAAGCTATGCTTTCTGTACGCCACCACAACAAACTCCTCTTGTCATGTCATGGCTGAATATTTAGCTGATTTTAACAACAACTCAACTCTCACGAGATTTCAGAACGAGACTTCTTGATTGAGACTTGGTGAGACACAGTAACAGACAGGATCAAGCGAAAGGTAAAGAAAAACGTCTTATTTCTCTTTACGGTCCTTTCCATAATGTTGTCAGACACTTATTATAACAATCTGAGCCTGTTAGTGGCGAAAACAAGCACTTTTAGTGGACGTACATTGATGGGGCGCTATTGCCCCATCAGATTACATCACAGCACCCATGTCAGGAACAAGTACATGGCTGCTGACTGCAGTGCTCTTGTTCAATA
Organism: Thunnus thynnus; assembly: GCF_963924715.1. Classification (NCBI taxonomy): domain Eukaryota; kingdom Metazoa; phylum Chordata; class Actinopteri; order Scombriformes; family Scombridae; genus Thunnus; species Thunnus thynnus. The sequence continues at coordinate 3,198,063 of NC_089525.1, read as the reverse complement.
ATGGACCAATTTCAAAAATTGTTGTCCCCATTAGTCACTTAGACACAAAGAAAATATGGTCCAGGTTGAAAAATACAGAACTTTCCCTTTAAGCATTACCTTCAGTGCTTCTTTGGCTCTGTCGTAGGGGTCTGAGGCATACAACTCCACTCTGGACAGTGTTACATTAGGATAGCTGCCGGAGATAAAATCTTACTTACTTCAGATGCACAAAATAAACATTCATCACTAGTCATTGGAAACCATCCTAAAACAGGGGTTAGATAATTCAACACAAGCATAAGCTCCAATTATGCAAATATGTTGCTTAGGCTACACCTTTTGTAAAAATGCATTTTCACTCTCTAGTATTGTAATTATTCCAGAGACAAAATGAGTCTAAAATATGCTTGTTGAATGGTGATGAACCGCTTTAGAAAGAGTGCTTGCCGTGAACCTGTAACCACTGCCTTTCTTGGGAGGTGAAGTGACGATGTTGCGTCCAGGTGAGCGATGAACCTTCTGAGCAACTGACTGAGGACTCATGGCTTCAAGTGGTCCTGATAGAGTCCCGTAGTAACTACCTGAACCACAGCTGAAGGCAAACAGACAAGGAAAGCATGAAGCATGCTAAGTACCACAATAAATACATTTTATGTCACTTAAAAGTGTACAGTATTTCTGTGTATTATGTGTGTGTTGTCTGTGTGTGCTTTTTTACGTCTTCTTGATCCCATTACAGGGTAGGAAGGCCTTCCCCAGGTTCTTCTTGGTCTGCTGGATGCGGTTCTGTCGGGCAAGTCTCACCGGGTCACTCAGTGCCTCGCATTCAAATATCCGTTTAAATGACTTGTCGAAAAAGCCGCTCTGCAGTGCACAGCGCTGTTTAGCGATGCCTGCCTGAATCTGCCGGTTACGATAGGCAGACTCGTTGAATGGACCTGGATTTGGAAGGAAGAGACGACACACTTACATACTGTATAGACGTGTTACTTATATTGTCAATCATCTCAAGCTAAAAGCTGATGTTTGCATTCATGAGATTTTACTTTAAAGACAGTTAATAAAGTTGGCATGTAATTTACAGGTAAACAGGCAGATAAATAAGCTGATAAGATGCTTACGGTTGGTGGGTGGGGAGTACTTGTCTCCTATAGAGATGTAGCTCATCTCTTTGAAGACACCCAGACGCTCCATGTCACTCTTCCCCTCATCTAATGGCATCTTTACCCACTGGAAACACACATACACATACACACTCCAATAACACTCATGTAATACTATGGAGACAGCTGGACATTGTTACAAAACCAGCTTTTTCAGCTCATCGTTTTAGTTTTATGGCCCTTAATTGTTTTGATTCACTCCTACGGCTCTCATCAGCTTTGTTTCCAGCAGCATCAGACAGCTGTTTTCAGTGAAAAAAACAAAAGACCCACGGCACACTACCTGCTCAGCACCAAATAGCAGACAGACACAGATATTTTTCCAGGAGTTGGTAGAGAGCAAAACAGAGCAAGAAAGAGAGTGAATATTGCACTTAGATTCACCAGGTGAAGACAATCATAACTCCAAATGAATGATAATGTTGCTCTGCATCTGCTGGATGTGTGAGTAGGAGACTGTTTGCAAACAACTAACATAAGTTCAAGATACTGTATGTCCGCGGTGTGTTAACAGCTTGTTATGCTGCCTCCAAGAGGCCAAACACATATTCATGCAAGTAAAAGGATAGGTTATATTATGGAATTTTGTGTCCTAACTCAGTACTGGGGATTGTGTTGGAATTATCTTGAAAGGTTTTTTACACCCCAATTTGCATGCATGACAAGGACAATTAAAAGTAAAAAGAAAAGTAACACTTTTAATATAATGCAGTCCAATGCAACCCCACCACCAATTATGACCTCAGGAATCATGAGGATTTAATCAAATATAAGCTAATAAACTGGTTGATCAGTGTGCTGTATGATCCAACAGAAAAACACCATCAACACACAGACATACATACCTGGTTTCTATGTGTTGGACTATTCGGCTGTCCTATTGGATATCAGTGTCATTAGAGATCTATCTATCTATCTATCTATCTATCTATCTATAAATCTATCTATTTATCTATCTATCTATCTATCTATCTATCTATCTATCTATCTATCTATCTACCTATCTCTGCACAGTCTCTGTCTATGTATACAGTTCGGTTACCATGGTGAAGGGGAAGTAAATAAACTGTGCTAAGCGAGTGCTCGAATTACTGGTGAGGCAATGGTGCCTTCAGAATAAAAGTATAAGATGTTGTTGATGTACATAATACAGTAATGATGAAATGATACAATGGGTATTTGTGAAAATTTGCACTACTATAATCTGTCAGGTATTGTTTTATTAAAACAAAGTTGTGCTTGCTGGATGCCTTTAGTTTCTGCATGTACTCTCTTTTGAGTATTTTTTGTGCACAAACCTCTAGGCTCCATTCTGATTGTACTGCTATTAGCAATTGTCAAACAAACAAAACAACTCATTAACATTAGCTATACATTGTCTGCAGTTTCCTACAGATGTAAGCCTGGGTAAAAAAAATCTATATCCCATTTGAAATACTGAAATTCATCAATCTGTTCTCTAAAAAAAGAAAGAACCACAGCACAGCAGGAAATGCATGTTGGATAAACATTTCAACTTTGGCATGGCTGATTTACTTTGATACATTTCTGCATCCGACATAAAAGAGATAAAACCTTTATCTGAGGCAGCAAAACAATCAAAAAAGTAGAGACAAAAATATTCTGTTCAGAAGCCAGTGGACATACTGTACCAGCCAGGTACAACGTCTGCAGTGTTTATTGTTGGTGGTGTTTGCCCCTTACCATCTCCAACAACAAGACACTTTGATCATAGGTGACAGTCCTATAATAAAAATCATACTGTATTACATGTTCTAAAAATTAAAGTGTTGTTGTGTTTTCCTGAAGCTCCTGAAATGAACTGATGTGTATCCCACTCACAAATGGACACACTCATTCATGTGCACCTCTGTTATCTGTCAACCAGCTTTTCTTTGCATTCATCATTAGCGAGGGCATTACTACAAACCAATAGCACAAATGCTAGCACAAAGATTAAATTGTATTGAAGCACAGTTAATCCCTGATATAATGAGAAGATATATAGTACCAGTCAAAAGTTTGGACACATTGACTCATTCAAGGGTTTTTCTTTATTTGACTGATTTTTTTTTTTTTTTTTTACAATTTTCTACTTTGTAGAACAATACTGAAGACATCAAAACTATATGGAATCATATAGTAAGCAAAAAAGTGCTAACCAAACCAAAATATCTTTTATATTTTAGATTCCTCAGAGTAGCCTCTGTTTGCTATGATGACAGCTTTGCACGCTTTTGGCATTCTCGCCACCAGCTTCATGAGGTCGTCACCTGGATGGTTTTCCAACAGTTTTGAAGGAGTTCCCACACATGCTGAGCACTTGGCTGCGTTTCCCTCACTCTGCAGTCCAACTAATCCCAAACCTGCTGCAGAATGTTGTGGTAGCCATGCTGGTTAAATGTGTCTTGAATTCTGAATAAATTGCCAGCAGTGTCACCAGTAAAACCCCTTCACACCACCACACCTCCTCCTCTGTGCTTCACAGTGGGAACCACACATGCAGATACCATCCATACCATTTGCTGTATGCCAACACTACCTCAGCACAACACAACCGATTCTCGAATTAAGAAAGGAATAAATTCCACCAATTAAGTTCAATTAACTCTTGACAAGGCACAGCTGTTCATTGAAAAGCATCCAGGTGACGAGCTCATGAAGCTGGTTGAGATGTTGCAAATAGTCTGCAAATCTGTCATCAAAGCAAACAGTGGCTACATTGAAGACTCTATGAAATATGAAATATGTTTACTACATAATTCCATATGCATTATTTCATAGTTTTGATGTCTCCAGTATTGTTCTACAATGTAGAAAACAGTAAACATAAAGAAAAACCCTTGAATAAGTGTGTCCAAACTTTTGACTGGTACTGTATGATGATGAATATAAATTATTATCATTATCATCATCAGCACCCCCTATGTGTATTACTGCAATAATAAGCAAAAAATTGTTGAAAAAAAGAAAGAAAAAGAAAAAACCCCTGTAGCATTAAAGTCATGTGGGAGTTCAAACTGTGCTGGTGGTGCAGAGAGTTATACTGCTGACTTGTAATTGAGCTGCAGGGATCATATTGCAGCAGTAATGTTTCTATAATTTCATTATGTTTGCTATGCTTGACATGTATTTGAATTATTCTGTATGTAAATATATTGTGTGTATGTTAATATATTTGAGCTTGAATCATGCATGACTGAAGTGTATTTTGTGATGCATCGGACATAAGGCATTTGGCTTTCCTTCATGCTTATACAAACAGGACTGTTTAACAAATGATTTTATTGTAATGATATTGTAGCTGCACATCGTAGCCACGAGTCACATCCAGTACAACACTGCTGTTAACAACAGAATAAGCCTCCATATTTGAACAACTCTCATTGAAAAATGTTCCTCGTTTGAACCAGCACAATACTCCAACCCCCAAAAAAGGTTGAGCTCCACATCATTGATACTCTTGTGGACAAAGAGAGATTTTGAGAATAAATTTGTCATTTTATGACTGGGTGATGTGACTCTGACATAACTGCCATCTTAAATGCTTTTTATCTATTTATTTTCACCCTGGAAGAATTAAATACTGGCAAAAGCTGTTAACTTGTAGAATTTGAGGTATTATTTCACATCAAAGAATCCATTTTAAAACAATAGTCAGGTGCCCAGATGAACATGGAAACATGTTTTTCTTGCTGTAATCATTCCTCCTGTTCATACTGACCATTAGAAGATCCCTTCATAATGCACTTACAATGTAAATGATGAGGGACAAAATCAACAGTCCTCCTTCTGTGTAAAAATGTATTTAAAAGTACATCTGAAGCTAATATGAAGCTTCAGCGTCCAAATGAGTCAAATCAAGTAGATATCTTTCAACGTTACAGTCTTTTTAGTGCCAAAGTTCCTCTTTTTTCTACTATACTTCCACCACAGCTCAACAGGGAAACACTGTCTGAGGAAACACAAAGAGGGAATTTGATGCTAAAAAGACTGTAAGTGTGTCAGATATCCACTTGATATGACTAACTCAGACTGATGAAGCCTCATATAAGCTTCATATCAACTTTTAAATACATTTTTGTACAAAATGACTGTGTGGACACACTGTGTGCCTCCATCACTTACATTGAAAGCACATTTGAAGGGGATCTTTTAATAGCCAGTTTGAACAGGAGGAATGATTACAGTGAGGAAAACCTCTTTCATTGTTCATATGGACACCTGACTGTTGTTTTAAGACACACTTGAAAAATACCTGATACCTATCCCTTAAGGTGGTCTAATTTGGAGGCCTCGAAGTCTATTGTTCCTGTAGCCACAAGGTGGCAGGCCAGCCTTGGAAATGAAGGGTGATGATGACAAAGGGCTCTGCTGTGAAAAGCCCAAATGCTCTCAGCTAGTTAATGAAAATTTGAAGAGTACCCAACACTGTTACACATGTAAAGTGTTTAAAGACTTCAAATAGGCCTCACTGGATTCTAGATCCCTCATCTTTCCACAAAGTGTATCTTCACACTGCCGTGAAATGACAGACGACACTGAGGTACATAAAGAACCAGAATGAAAGAGACTGAAACGTAAAGAAAGTGAGGTGATGTATGACGGAGAAGAGATGGACAGATAAAGGGGAGAGAGGTGCAGTTGTGAGAAAGAGAGAGAGAGACGTTGAGAAAGAGGAGGACAGGGACAGAAAGAGAGAGAGAGACAGAAAGATCTAGAGGAGACATAGAGAGACACGGACATAGATGATGTAAAAGAGAGAGGATACATGTAAGCACACTGAGAGACAAAGGGGTTGACTCTCTGTTGGCCAGACGTCCTTGGAGAATGGGGGAGGGCAGCTCGACGGCAGCTGGGTCACACACACACACACACACACACATACACACACACACACACACACTGACCAATGTGCACACATGCATATGCAGACATATTCCACAGTAATCAAAAAGGGAAAGCATGCATGACACTCATCCAGCATCCGGCAGACACACAGACATCTCTGCGATGTTATTGAAGGATCTGTCCTGCTGTGTATTCATTGTAATGAGACCATCAATGTTTGTATTTATTTTTCTGTTTTGATCTCAGTTCTTCAGTTTTATTGGACAAAAAACTGCATATGTAGCTCTTTTGTTTGCGGATGTAAATATGTGTTCTTGTGAGCAGCGCACAGAACCAGTGTGAAGGTGAGATAGTGCAGAGCAGCAATCTGGTAACATGTTATCTTACACAGTATTATAAACCATTCATAAATAGTTTATACATGGTTATAACAGACTATAATATAGCTTCAAGCAGGGATAAGTGTTAAATGATTATGAATGTATTTTTTAACAACTAGAGCTCCTCATGTGATGCATCTGTAACTTGTGTATAAAGAGATAATGAATGACAGACAATATACTGTGACACAGTTGTAATAATGTAAAATATGTCCCAATAATTTACAGTATATATGAAATATTTATCATGTAGAAATTATATTCATTTATAAATGAAGCATTTATTTATCTATAAATTCTTTCTCTCTTAATCCATCCACTGGTGAAGGCCATGGGATATGGCTAAAAGCTCTGGGAAAAATCTATTTAGTGGAACTTGAATTAATAATTTTATTTCTAAGTTCAAGAATGAAACTACACATGGGAGAGATATCATAATTGATGCGACACACTTGGGGGAGGCTAGGAGCAATGGTGGGGATGTAGAGACAATCCTGATAGGGTGAATTGTTTTAATTATGGTTCTGGACAGTGTTACAATTTGGAAATGTTGCCATCCACCCTTTTATCCATAAAAAAAACCCTGAGCTGCCTACACAAAGAGAAGAGAGAGGCTGGTCACCACCAGTCTCATAGGAGTACATTTCTGTTACTGTTCAGCACATTTCATTGTGAATAAAATAATGGATACAACATTAAAATGCCAAGTCTTAGCTTTAATTTGAGTAGGTTTACATCAATATAGAAAGAACTGTGTGGAAGATATAGCCCTTCTAACACATAGTGCCCAAAGTTTAGGGGTTCAAATGTAATTGGACGGATTCACATGGAGTGAAACAAAAAGATCATATACAATATTTAGCGGAAAATCCTTTGCAGCCAATCACCAATCAGCTTCTGCTGTTGTGGACTCTTCCTGCCTTCAGTCTGGTCTTCAGCAAGAGGAATGCAGCTCAATCGGATTGAGATCAGGTGATTGACTCACAATTCATCATTGACCTGAAATGTGCTCCATTCAGTTTTGATTTTTTCTGAATATGAGCACACAGAATGCTCATGTATACCTCTGCCTTCATCCTGTTGCTTCTCAGCAGTAAAATCATCAGTAAATGCCAGTGAGCCAGTTCCACTGGCAACCATACACACCCAAGCCTTAACAGAAGCACCATGTTTGACAGATGAGGTGCTATGCTTTGGCTCATGAGCTGTTCCTTTTTTTTCTCCACACTTTCCTCTTTCCATCATTTTGATAGAGGTTGACTTTTGTTTTATCAGTCCTTTGGTTTTTTTTAAACTTTGTTCCAGAACTCAACTGCTTTCTTTTTGTATTTTTTTGTGAACTGCAGCCTGTCTTTCTGTTTTTGAGGTTTACCGGGGGTTTGCATATTGTGGTGAATCCTGGAAAGCATTCACGACTTGCTGTACGGTCATAAAGGGCTTTTTCTTCACCATGCAAGTGATTTTCTGCTCATCCACAAGACTTGTGCTCCTTGGTCTACCAGCTCGTTTCACATTTTCCAGTTTTCCTGTGTTCACCTGCTATTTTTATAATGAACCCATCTGTTAATTTTGGTAAACCAACTACCTTTGATATATCTCTGATAGACTTTTGCTTTTTTCCAGCCTCATTATTATCTTCACTTGCATGGTCACCTCTTTACTCCTCATATTGACAGATAATACCACCTCCATCTACATGGTAACTCAGCTCTCAATCAGCTCTGAGCCATGTGTGAGCTCTTTTGTGCTGAACTAATTTGAAACAACACACAGCTGCCCAACAAATATTTAGTAGCCAAGTGTCCAACACTTTTGAAACCCTGAACTTTGGGCACTATGTGTTAAAATGGCTATATCCTCCACTTTTTACATTGATGTAAACCTACTCAAATTAAAGCTGAGATTTGGCACTTTAATGTGGTATCCATTATTTTATTTCAAACTCAATGTGCTGAAGAACAGAGCCTGAAGAGCAAAATAAGTCCAAATACTTACTGTCTGGACTGATAGAGTCCAGTCTTGCTCCCTCAGCCCAGGGAAACAGAACATGAGATCATAAGAGACAATTGGGAACATGCACGCCAAATTTGCTATATGCAGAGCCATGCTGTCAGGTTGCAGGCATGTAAGTGGAAGACAGTCCTGCAGTAGCCTAACGTTTTGCTGCATAACCAATGTGTTCTCAATAAAGGACACCAGGGACACAAGTACACTGACAATGAAACATGAACGGCTGGATTAAAGGTATTGTACATGAATGCACATGATGTTAAAAGAATGGATGTGAAGGTGCTATGTAGCAAGTTATCCCTAGCCAGCATAAGTATACAAACTTAATTTACTAGAATGTGGTCATCAATCAACAAACTTCAGCCCATCTCTTCCTGCGTTATTATCAGATAAAATACATTCATTATAAACCTGAAACATTAAATTGTAAATTGTTGCAAGCAGGAAACAGAGAGAAGCAAGATTCAGTTTGTAGATCTTTAAGTTGAAGGTTATTGTTAGAACAGCTGACAGAACAGCCCAGCACGCTGTTTTTTGTGATTAGCAGCTGAAAAGACACCCAGCTGTTGATCTAGCTTACATACAACATTATTTCAGTTACCCCATTTACACCTGGCATGAATGCCATTGTATCTGGATACGATATCTGGATAAGGAAAAATGCATGTAAATGCAGGTGTAAATGCACTCACACATTGGGATCTGAATGAAGGTGGTCAGGCTCATATTGTGATCAGATCTCAGCCAGATGTAAATGCTACCTATATGACATTCATAAGAAAAACATCGTCCCACCGAGTTGAAAGATCACCCAACTCTGCTTCCTCCTGCCAGCTAAATCGTGCAAGTAGCAGCGGCAGTTAGAAGTCTTCTGTCACAAAAAGTGACTTAGAAATGAATGACATCCGTTTGTGGCAGCTGTTTCCTTGACCTAGGACATGACATGTTGTGATCACAATGCAGGCAGAATTAAGACAATGAGAACACATTTTAATGCCAGGTGTAAATGCAAAGACCGGATGTCATTATCCAGGTAATGAATCCAGATACAGATCACATGTTAATAGGTGTAAATGGGGCCAGGGAGTCTATTTCAACATGTAACAGGTTCTTCAGGATCTCCTGGACATATTTCTTAGCAAAAACCTACACAAAGGCAGCTAAAAAACGTTACATCCACTACAACAACTGCAACTGTTTTTGCAAAGGTTTACACGTGACGTGAAATTGCAGTAATGGTGACTCCGTTACATCTGCTTATGACCCAGATTAGTCCACACACAGACATGAACTTGAAAAACAAAGTGGCTGTTCTGACCGCAAAACATATAACTCCTTGCTCCTTCAATACATACATATCAACATCAGTTATTCAGAGGAGGTTAAGAGGGAAAAAACACAGAAAAGAAATTGTTACTTAGATAGCAGAATAAGACTTGAATAAGTCTTTCTGGCATGTCTGAGCCATAAAACACAGAGCTGACTGATGAGTAGAAGTCAGTCTTTTGTCCGATGAATCAAAATGTGACATATTCTGCGTGTGTGGTTTCCACTGTGCAGCATTGTGTCATGGCCTGGGGCTGCTTCACTGATGTCAGAGCTGGTTATTTTTTCCATTGGCAATCACAACCAGCATGACTGTTATAGTGTACTTGAGAGGGATGCCACTAGTATGTGAGGATGAGGGGATTTGTGAAGAATAAAAGTGAAACTAAATTTTTGCAAACTCTGAGTAAGAATTGAATAAGTTGAGATGTTCAAAATGACTTCAAACTGAACACAAAAGCCACATGTTCAAACATGATAGCGTATGAGTCCAGCAAATAATTGAAGTATATTTGTTGAAGTGCTGAGTATAATGAGTTGAATCAGTAATCTGAATCCAATAAATACTGATACCAGCCCTTTACTTTCCTCCTCTCCCTTTCTAAGCTTTATTGACATGCAGTACAATGCAGCAAATGCATTCCATTACAAATCCAAGAGGAAAATCACTGAAGAATTCAGTGTGAATTGATTGTATTCTGGGACCAATCTACTGGGTTTTAAATAGAAGTTTATATTAGACTGAACAAACAGTCTCACTCACAGTCTAAATTTGATGAACAGAAAATAATAAGGTGAGAGTATTTTTAACATTACACGTAAATTATTAGGTACCAAAGTCATCAGTGTTCAAAGGAACATATGTTAAAACAATAAGTGTCAGTTCTGGCCTGACATCAATCTAAACATATGGGACTTATAGTCTTCACTTCAATGAACCAAAATATAAAAAATATATCACTTATTGAATGAGTGTATTGCATTATTCAAACAGAATATGAAACAAACTAAACTCAAAAATTTAAAAGGAGAAGGTTAAGATTGGCCTCCATTGGATGATCAATGTCATCAAGACTAAGAAGCAAGAGGAAAAATCTAAATTATACATCACAAAAATATATTTTATCTCCAAAATCAATTATATACTGAATGTCTTCATGTTGTTATAGATATGCAGGATTTTCATACATATCATTATGAATGCTGTGATTTAACCTGGTAAGTATTCATGTCGGTCTATGAAGCAGTAAAAAAAACAACAAATGTTGTTTCTCTTTTACTTTTTTTTTTTTTTTTTTTTTACACAATCTTGTGAATAACACGAACAAGAATAACACAAAAATTGGTTTTGCTTTCTGTCTGAACACAACTGCAAACTATTCTAGCGACTCCATTTGGCTACAATTTTCATTACAATTCACAATAAAAAGTAGTTAGCCAAATACATAATACTTAGTTTTTTAAACCAACAATAGCACTAATAAAAAATATCAACAATTCCTCCAAATGAAACAACAAAATATGTCATTGGTCCATGAACACTCAAGAACGATACATAGAAGTGTTTTCTATCAGCAGCAGTAATTGTCAGACTGTATAATTTGTCTGTACTTTCCAAAACTGTTATAAAGTTTGGTTAGGTTTAGGCACAAGTGTTTTTGTGCCTAAACCTACATCATTAAATACTACTTCGTCATTATGGTTACAGTAACTTTGTGGTTGCTGGGGAAATATTTGTGTTCCATGGATCATTATCTGGTCATGTTCTATCCTTGGAGCTGTAGGTCATGACCTGTCTTGGGTTAACCAGCTCCAGCAATTTCCTTGACAGTGGTTACAATTAGTGGATGACTGTGGTGGTCATAGCTTTTAAAAAAACATGTTGACTCATGCCTGGAAACAGTGTTGTGTGTATCTTCAATATTTTGTTGACCCATCCATCCACCCTGACCTCCCTATGTGAACTAAAGTCACCTGATTTCTTCCTTTGCTCCTGTCACAGTTACTACAGCCACTGGAGGGCGCTGTCACTGAATGTCAATATATAACCACTGAATCATTTGGCAAAATAAACATCATCCAGCTATGCACCTACTGGTCAATCCAATACATGCAAACACACAAACCAATACCTTGTAGCGTATGCTGAGTAGCATTATATTAATTCTCCTGTTCACTCTGCAAGCTTCAGATAGAGGAGAAGATGATTGCTTCCATGATATTTCTGCCTCATAGGAGTCAAAACTGCTGTGTAACATCTTATGGTCTTTGAAAGGCCATTAAACTAATGGATGTATACTTCAAACTTGACTCCCTGGTTTGTATCCCATTTTCTCTCCAGTATCTGTAGTAGTACACCCAACCCAATGCATTTTTTGGTCTAAACACAACCTTAAGGTCTTAGTAGGTGGGCTAAAAGTGTTGTTTTTCCTACACTTTTACTGCAGTGAAAGAACACAGATCACAGGTTACTTAATTGAATAGAATTATTGAATAATTGAATGTGTTTGGCAAACATGATGGCCATCTGACAATTAGCTTATGAGATATCTTGTGTACAAAGTTGACAGTTTCACCTGAAAAGCTAAACAAATGCTCATGACATGTCTAAAGTAGAAGTGGTTCATTCTCTGAGGAGCATAAATGTGTTGAGTAAATGTAATGGCAATCTGCCCTTCAGATTTTCATACTTCCTGAGCACAATTTTAAGCTGACAACGGCACTAGAAGAGTGACAACAGGTCACTAGTAGTAGTTAGGATTCTCCTGGGAACCATGAATATCCACAGCAAATGTATTAGAAACTTGGCTATTAATTGTTGAGAATTGCGCTCCACTGGGTCGTACACCTCAGCCTGTGAAAACAATTGTTAAACAGTTTCTATGGCTCTAAGGAGCTTTGTCTATTCTGCAAAACAATCCTGACAATGTCATCAGATATCTCAGTTTAGACTTGAAATCAGGAAGCCTGGGTTAGAAAATGGGGCTTGGAGTTTAAAAGACGTGAGCATTACCAGGCAGTGAGGGTCTGACAACGCTATTGAGATGCAATATGGGAAGTGTAGGATCCAGTGTTTTTGGAGCTGCCCCATACTAGGGACAAAATGTCACACTATCTTGGCCCCAACTGCTTTGACCATTCTTCTTTTAGCTATGCCATGCTAGCAGCATGAATGGCCACGCAGTATTTCAAAAGCTATAGGATAGATTGCTATGACACTTGGTACAGATATTCAAGTTCCCCAGAGGATGAATTCAAAAGTTTTTGGTGACGGACTTTTCATCTAACACCACCAGCAGGTCAGAGTTTTCTATTAGACAGTGAAATATCTCCACATCTGCTGGATGGATAGCCTAAAAAATTGGTACAGAAATCCTTATTCCCCACAGGATGAATTGTAATAACTTTGGTGATCCCCTGACTTTTCATCTAGGGCCATCCTTCCCTTGAGCCTCAGTGGTACTTGTGTTTAGTGCTACTTAGCTAATGTTAGAATGTGATCATGACAAACTAAGATGTAGAACATGGTCAACATTAAACCTGCTGAACATCTTTAGCATTTAGCATTAGTCCCCCAATTTAAATGCAATATCAAACAGTTTGAGTTCCCCTTTAAGTGTTAGATGTACTACTGACCAGCATTTGGTTAGGCTCCTCTGCAAGGGATAAACATATCTATAGATATTATGGGGTACTGGGGGAGAAAACAATTATTACTGATTTTTAAATAAATAGATTCAGTAAAAAAAATCAAGTCAACAAAGAAAAATGTGAAGGAAAAACATTTCCTTGACACTGTAATAAAGTGGGACCTCAAGGACAGGAGTTGAGGGCTGATTCAAACTCTGGACATGGTGGTTATGTGGTGCATCTTATCCGCCAGTCACTCTTATTTTATTTGACCACCTCCTTCCCTTTACCCATTCATTTATCCACTCTTCATCTCTTTCTAAAGCCATTATGCAGTGGGACTCTAAGCAGTGTGTAGTGATGAGGAGAGATAGCAGCCTCTTTTCTTCCTCCTTTCTACACCATCCTTTTACTTACCAATAAATCACTGAGAGATTTTCTCAGTCGCTCCACACGCTGTAGTAAAACTGAGGCAAACACTTTTTTTTTTACGATTCCTACTGTAAGCTAAGGGTGATGTGCTTCATATTCAGATGTTCCACAGCAGCAGTGGACAGGATTAGATTTACAGCATAATGAAGGTAATAAAATATCAGACACGCACCTCCAGCTATTTAAATATGAGTAAAGCAGTTTTTACCCAATGCAGAATTACAGATGCAATTACATTACTGCATATAATAGACCAAAGGCAGACAATCACTTCAGATGCATTGATGGTTTTTTGTTTGTTGTTTTTTGTGAAGTGAAGCCCGAACTTACAGGTTCTATTCTAGAAGTAAGAAAACCTCTTTCAAATTACATTGACATTGTAAATTACTAAAAATCAAGCCTTGGGACATAACATTACTCAACAGTATGTTGTATGGTACACTCTATATCAATATATGGATGGTATATTTTTTTTAAAAATGGTCTAAGTGGACTAAGTCATTGTTTATTTAATATCTTTGTATAATTTTTATCTTTTTATGTTGAAAGTACACCATTCCTGTAACTCATAGTGGGGCTAAACATCACCAGCTCGATACACGAGTAAGTTCAATGGTGAGTCTAGAGGCCACAGCAAGTTCATACATGTCTGTAATAACAGCAGGACAGTGTAGACAGTGTAGATAACAGCGGAGTGGATGAATATTATGGATATAGAAACCAAGTTACAACGACATCAGTGCACACTTTAAATTTCCATGGGAGCTGTAATTTTTTGTATGCCGACAAATTAATCATCATTTAACTACCACAGAACTTGCTACACAGCAAAGGAAACTCATTGATCTTAAAACATGGATAGTAATCCCTGGGAACACATTATATTTTTTTCAGAAAGACTGATGAAAGAAAAACCCTCATGTATGTTAATGGGGTGGACAAAATATTAGGAACACTTTTCAATATAATGCACTCCAGTACACCACCATCACCCACTATGACCTCAATAATAAACATTAAGTAGAATAATCACCTTTCTGACAATGTCACCAAAAACTGAAAATGTATAAGCTTCATAAAAGTAGAATTTATGGCAGAGCTGTTGCAGAGCATTTGATTGTACAGGTGTTCATAATAAAGTGCTTGGGGGGTGTATACATCATAGCAGATTGTAGGTCTTGTAATGTACACTTCCTTTTGGTTTGGGGAAATTACTGAGGTAAGAAGATCAATATGCTACTTTTGTTTATCTGCAGTAAGTATGAAGCTGGAGTCAGGACGTGGTTAACCTTGCTTAGTGTAAAGACAGGAAGCAGGGGGAAACAGCTGGGCCGACTCTGTTAAAAATTTAAAAATAAAAATATGACTTCTAGTAAATCTAAAGAGTTAAGTGGTTAAGTTAAGAAGTTAAATTCTGTAACTATTTCTTGGCGAACAACAGCTGGTTGTAGTGAATATGCGCAGCTTCCTAGAGTCTTGTTGTCACAGTGAGGCTGCCAGGTTTGGTACCATCGGGTCTGTACAGAGACCTATAACAAACCCACGCTCGCTAACTGTATCTGGCAGCCTGTGCTTGCTGAACACACTGCTTAGAAGCACTGAGCAGATGGATTGACAGTTGTTAAAACCACAAAATGTAACCTGCTGTTTTTACATGTCTGTTTGTATATGGATTAAACAAAAGTGATGTGTGTTATATTAGTAACGGCTAATGTTGCCTGGTGCAGCCTCCGGCAGAGATGAGGAGTGGGCTACAGAGGTCTGGTAACCTCACTTCTTTCTAACTCCATACCCACAGATTTGTTTTGTTTTCAAACTTGTAATCTTCAGCCTAAACCGATGCTGACTCAAGTGACATCACTTAAAATACACACACACACACACACACACACACACACACACACAGTTTCCTCTGCCCTCTGGAACCACAAAAGGCTTCATACAACTTTTATCACATATGCAGTAGTACTCCCCTGCACCTGAAAATAGATGTGTAAAATCAGTGGAGTTAATATTAAAGATCCACTCCAGACATGTATTAAAACATATAAAAATACCCTGCTTGGAACAATAATGTGTGTCTGATATGGTTAAACTATAATTACCACATTAAAATCCTTAAGATGGCATCTTCTCCTTCTCCCTTATTAAAAATTCCAAAATCTATCAATATAATAATATTTTTTCATTTCAGAAGTTTTACTGTTGGACACAAGATGTCTCCTCCTTCACTCTAAAGTCCATTCTCAGTGTCTTCAAGTTTCCACATCACACTTTGTGTAAGTTTCATACTGGACCAGGATTGGCTCCAAACTAGTTGTGATGTCACAAATCCTACTCGTAAGCCCGTCCTTAAAACTTTCCATTTTCAGCAGATGAATATGAAAACAACCTCTGCACATACATCATTCCACACAGTGAAACTCAAACATCCAACTGAAGGAACAAGAAGAAAACTTCTTAAACACTCGGGCTGAACTGTCACATGGCTCAAAGTTCAGTCAGTGGGGGACACATACCCACTAGAAACAAATTATTAGTGAGTATGTGAGGTGCTGGTGTATTGTTACTATTCTAGTCAAAATTGTCAGTCCACTTTGTAAACTGTAGTGCACTTTTCAGGTGGTCAACAATTCTAAAATGCAGCCATTACATCCCAACCATTTTGGCTGTAATCATGTACTTTGATTTCATACTGTCAAGTTCATTTCTGTATTCAACAACTGTGCAGTGTTCAGTTTAGGTACAAGTAAAATCAACAAAATCTTTAAAAATAGCATATGTGGTATCCAAATCATCAGAGCATTATGTGAAATGCTGAGGGAACAGACTTAGAGTAAGAGCTTAAACTTCTGGAATAGCACAAGTAATGTATCCCCTCTACCCAACATAAAGTATCCCTAAATTTCAACTGAGCTTAAGTGTAACTTGTAAATTTCACCAGGATGCTTGACAATAATGAGTTGTTGACCTCATGCAGATGGTGTTGTTGTCACCAACCAATGCTCCTTTTTATGACCTCACGACCTTCAACCCTCTCTTTCTCTCACTCTCTCTCTTTCCCCCTCTCTCAGGACAGTATGATGTCATGTCTCAGTGCCTCCCCCATCCCACGGGACCATAACCAATCAGCCAAAGTGCTGTCCCCCCACTGAACCTCTTAACTCTCGACCCTCCCTCAAGCTTCTGACCTGTCACCTCGCCATTATCTGCCCGGCGACACCTACCACTGACACCCTCCTTGTGCACGTGTGTGTGTGTGTGTGTGTGTGTGTGAAGAGAGGGAGAATGAGATAAAGAGTTTACATTGGTGGATACAGTATCTTTGTCACTGTATTCATGTGCTGGAGTGTATCAATCTGTGTTTGAGAATGGGTGCTATTGTATGTGTGTGTGTGTGTGTGTGTGTGTGTGTGTGTGTGTGTGTGTCAGTGAGTGACCAACACGTCATAGTCACAGGTCACAGGTCACATGCATAACTTCTCCTTTAAACAATAACCATTCAGAAGTGGCAGGGCAGCCACACACACACACACACACACACACACACACACACACACACGACAGCCTCTATATGAGTGGATGGAAAAAGTCACTTCATCACACTTAAAGGTCTATTAATCATACTAACCTAAGTTATGCACACACACACACACACACACACACACACACACACACACACACACACACACACATTAATTTATCTTTTGTGAAGTGTATAAAAAGATATAAATTGCAATGATACAGAAAGACAGTGCCTCCCATAAATGACATGTCATATCTCTCTACTAAAGGAAGGACTCCCTGTATGTCTGTATGTATGTATGTCTTTTGTGTATCTCCTGAACCGTTCATCTGATTGACTCCACACTTGGCAAGTCTATGGCTGAGGGCCAAAAGGAGTGCAGTGTCAAATTTGGTGCAATTTGGACATGCTATACGTTTAATATTAATAAGCTTTGAATAAACCAGCGATCAGCAAGCCACTCTGCTCTGTGCAGGGGCACAGCGGAGCTTCAGGGCTCTGCCAACTGACTCCAGAATGTCAGGGAGAGAGTGTAGAAGAGGTGTGATATGAATCAGAGAAAAGTTCTCTAAAAAGAAAAAGGTAGACAGCAAAAACAGAGCTTTTAATCAAATATGGACACTTACCCCATGTCTAGACAGAAAACATAGTGTTAGCAGCACATTTAGCAGATCAACAGCAACAGAGAGTGATGACACAGGAGGTGTTCAGGTACATTGTTGTTTTGGAAGCACTTAGATCCCAATACACAATGACTGTAGTTACATGTATAAAACAGAGCAAATACTTCCCACAGGCAGTTCAAAACCAGTTTGTCTCATATGTTCTGAGACCGTGGTGATTGTGAAGCACCGCTACAGACAAAGCACAAATCTTTCGAGCAAACATAGCATGAGCAGCATGTTTAGCAGATCAGTAGCAGCCAGTGAACTGTTGTGCTAACACAGGAGGTGTTCAGGTTGAACGGAGGTCACCTGTGTTTTGGAAGCACTCAGAGCCCAGTACACAATGACTGTAGTTACATGTGTGAAAGGGGCAGTTCAAAACCAGTTTTCTGGTTTTAGTTTTCTTTGGAGCAAACATGCCCACTCAAATCTGAACTGAAGAACTGAAATAAGCAATCGGCCCGTTCTGAACAGACACATTTTGAATGGGCACTGCACTAGTCTCTCATGATGCCACAATGCTTCACATAAATAAAATAAAAACAAAACAAAAAACATCAAGGTTCAGACTAACATGGCATATGTTGAGCAATAACAGCCTTATGCTTATCAGCGAAGTGTTAGCCTACAGTGAGTGGTAATATGTCATTAGCATTAGTTTAAAGAGTTTAACCTGAAGCCTGTAATACGAAGCAAGTTCAACATACCCAGGATATCTTTTCATTATCTGGCTTCACTGAGCCTAACATTGGCCATCCAGATAATCGGTACTATGAAGCTTGTTATCAGCTAGCTCAGTGAACTCTGGGTTTTCCCATCCAGCTACAAGCGCATTCATGTGAAAGAGGCGTGGTTTTTAATTACAAGCGACATCATCAGAACCATGAATGAAATACTTCATGATATGAGATGAAACAGTGATACCAAATACCTGCAGAAAACTTCTGTTTTATGGACAGCAAAAAGTTATATTCAACGAAGTGAAATATAAACAAGCCTGTAATCATAAAACAGCATAAGAAGATCTAGAAACACTAGAAATAAATTCCACATATTAAAAGTAGACTAAGTCTTAAAATACATGTAGGAATTATTATATATGACTTGAATATAGAGGGAGTATTGTTTGCTATTCAGTCGAATGATGAAGAAACCATTCCGAATCTACCACACTAAAAAAAACTTAACAGTAATGCCAGAGTGTTTCTGTTACTGAAGCCAAGAGTGGAAAGGTAGTTAATGACTGATGAGGTCTAACTGACCCAGACGTTGCATCTATAATCATGGGAGCCAATTAACAGTGTGTGAATTATATTTCTAATAAAAGACAATATTTGGTTTTTATTTCCAGTTATCATCACACAGTTGTCTCATGTTATTCTGAGCTGCAGTGATGGAATCAGAGTGTAAAATCATCCACACTGTCAGCTGTCACTCCTGGGATAAAATCAACTTAAACAATTAAAATGCAGCTAAAATCATCCTTATGTGTTTAGTGTCTTGAATGATCTCTCTTTTTGTTAGAAGCTCTGTTTTGAAACCAGAGTGAAAACAGAAAGTCTGGAACAATAAAATGTTTCCACTGACAAAATAAATAAATAAAAAATATATATCGCTCTTTTTTACTTGTCACTGTATTATAAACTGAGGACTTTTGTCCATGTCGGGATCTTGTAGGAATGATGACTCTTTTTTTTCCAGTAATCTGAATGGTCTTTGGTTGAAGTGTTGACAGGTTGTGATCCGATCCTCTGAAGTTATCCTGCTCTGGAGCAGGTTAGCTGTTCAGCATAAGTTACCATGGTGAAAATGCAGATTTAAACCTGAAGTTACCTCGCTAACCCCGAACAAACAACAAACAAAAAAACAAGTCTGAAGCCCTTTGTGGCATCAACATTCATTATGTCCCACAATACATTCTGTATGTGTTGGAGGGAACAAATATTTCGACAGTCCTATCACTAGAGGGGGCTATACAGTAGGCTAAGTAGATTGATTTACATGATTGTGTTAGAGAACAGATCATAAAATAAGGGATCTTGCTCTGAGGAGCATGAATGTGCTCTGTAAATGTCAGGGTAATTACATCATGAAATATATTTCATTGTTAAGTTGTCACAAAAGGAAAGAGTTGAGGAGTCACCAAAATAAATAGGGTTTATCCTATGGGGAACATTAAATCGTGGTAAACCAGCCATTGGTTGTCTTGTGTACAAAGTCGATTTGGGCTTAAGACTTGGAGATATGACATACAATTCAGGCAATCCAGGAAAGATTAGGAGGTCACTGCAATCAGTAGGGTTGATCCCCTGGGAAACATGAATGTCCACATCACATTTCATGATATTCCAGTCTTGAGATACCTTTATTAACTACCAACTATCAACTTTAAAATTTGGTCTGAGGGCAGTGTTATTGAAAAGCTCATGAGGTGTCCAAAATGGAATGGGTTTATCCTCTGGGGAGCATGAATGTGATCAGCAAATAATCTGCCCATTACAATTTATATTCCTTGCATAAAATGGAAATTTTGGCTAGATGATGGTGCTAAAGGAATGGACAGGCAGATAACAAGAGGCATCATGATTCATTTTCTGGGGAACCAAAATATTTGCAAAAAATATCATGCATATCTGGACATTATTTTTTTTAAGATACCTTGTCATGAAAAATGTTGTTGAGCAAATTTAATCCAATGGCGAGACACCAAAATCATTAGAATCCATCCTCTGGGCATCATGAATGTCAACACCCAATTTCATGGCAATCTGGCCAGTACTTGATGAGGTATTTTTCTCTGAACCAAAGTGTTGTATGTCTGTTAATAAAACCTGCTATCACTCAGCACAGTGCATGTTAAAGTGTTAGCATGGAGCCTGCTATCTCTGCTTTCAAGGGTTGGATTACAGAAGGTCCTTTGTCTGTCTGAGTCTATAATAAGTAAGTCATCTTTTCTGTGTGAGAGTGTGTTTGTGAGTGAGTGAGTAGACAGTGACCCAGTGGCAAGAAGCCCTCCAACCACAAACCACAGTAGTTAGCATCAGAGGTGCCAGAACAACATGCAGAGAATGTGAGCTGTGAATTTCCACCTCCCTTCCACTCTGATCTAAGGTTTTTTTTTTTATTATTTCCTATTCTCTATTGTTTCCCACTCACACTAGAGAGACAATCCACTCTATGTTACCCCCACTCATGTTCGCTCTCTTTCTCATTTATTTTTACCAAACATTTCTGCTGTCTTTCCAATGATGCTTGGCAAATTCCATGTTTTTTCAGGCTGACTGCAGCCAGCATTTAACAATATGGTGAATGCTGTCTGACATTCCACTGCATTAGGGCTGTATGCTTATGTGATGGCTTTAGAGCAATCTTGGCGCTAGAGACAACAGCAACGGTCCAATGTTCTTAAAAGCTGCTGCATGCTCCAGGAAAAATCATGCAAAGCTGACATGTGCTGACTACAAGTGTATGTTTTTGTGAGAAAGAGTTAAGAGGACAACAAAGCTGCAGATCAGACCTATATGGATATTAATTGTAATTCCATCTTCCCAGTTGGTGTTAGCAGCCTATTCACAGTTTGTGATTTTGCATTGTTTGAGCCATTTCATGAATACTACTGTCAGGACAATGAGTTTATTTTTGTTTACAACTCAGCATCGTGTTTTTGTTTTTATATACACACTAACTCATAAATTATGCATACAATTCTGTTTTAAGCATCCTCCATATCCTACAACTAGCTGCATTAAAGACAGTTACAAAAAATCATTACTACATGGCATAAATCCCTGACTTATAACTGTACTGTTAGAGGAGCCACTCCCTCAAGAACATTACTGTGAGAATGTGCCTATCATTGCTATTTTTGTGAGAATTCAAACGTTTTGCACCACTCTAAGAGGTGGTATTCTGCATCTAGACATGTGCAGTTTATAGCTGCAGCAGCCTGGAAGTGCAGTTTTTCCTACAAGCTGAGGTGCAGCCAACATGTAATCAGTGAAGTCAAAGGAGGATCATGCTACAAACAGGAAGAGATATGAGATGTGTGGTTGACTGAACCTTTGTTGGATTTGACTGCGGTTCTCAGTTTTCTGCCTCTAAAAAGAAGATGCTGATAAGTGCAGAGTTATAATAAAGGTGTGAGGTAGTGGAAAATGTATTTAATTAAGATTAATTTACTTGGATCTGTTGAAAACTCCATGACTTTGTCACAGTGTTCTGACTTGTCATCAGCAGCAGAAACACAGGTGTAACTAATAACATTACCGATGGCTCTGTTTCATTGAGGTGTCCCAGTAACTCATGCCAGTGAGCCATCATGCACAATAAATAGAACCTAAATGGAACGCAGCCAGCATTAGTGATATTGATTACACCTGTGCTTTTTACGCTATGACATGTTAAAATGTGCGCAGTAAAAAAGGCCTATTAGTTCAAAAACAAAAAAGAGCAATAGAGTTGTAGCTGTGTGATTATTGATCTTGTGCTTAATACACCACCTTTGTGACTGCACTCTTTTGACAATACATTTACAACGCAGTGGTTTGTGTTTTTTAAAAGTCATTTTTTTCACATCATTCCTTCTTTTTCTACTCCTAATTACTTTGTTCAAAGACAGAAACTCTATAATTAATGAAGACTGTTATGATTTTATAATAACTACATATATTTTCTGTGGGAGCATAATCATTGCATTAGAAAATGTTTTACTGTTGTTACCTCATTAAAGGATTATTCTGGTTTATTACAGTTTGGGTCTTTTTTTGGCCATAATTTCTATCTGTAATAGTAAAATTGGACTCAACACATTATTTGGTGAGATATGGGGATGCTGTGACATTACAAAAAAGAAGTCCAACAGGTCAGATGATCAGACCACTTAGAGAAGCATTAGTGGATTCGTTGTCCATTTGGGGGCAACAGGACAAGTCACGAACACTGACATAAAAAGTTGTTAGCAAACAAATTACCGAACGGATTACACATCTAAAATCACACAAATCTCTTAATTGATATTTTGCTCTTCTTTTCACTTCCATTCTACATTCTTTAACCAGCTGACATGTGATCACACTATAAAAATAACGTTTTATTCAGATTATGATGTGCTGCAAGAATAAAGTTTAATAAGTGATTCTTACCAGCATCTGTCATTCACACCAGCTTGCATCCTATACTGACAGCCTTTCCTTTACTCTGTTGACTCTCTTTACAGTCATCTGAAGGCAGCAGGTATCTGCTCCATCTGCTGTCTCTAATTGGAGTGATGATGTCACTGTCAAACCACAATCACGCATGGAAGATCCCCTGGTTGAATTTTGTGCAACCAGCACCAGACTGTGTGCACAATAACCACAAAAACCTCCATGCTTATGTGCACAAACTGTTATTTTTTCTCTCTGCATCTTCTTCTTTTTGTGTGTCACGTTTTTGCTCTGTCTTGCTCTGTCACATTGGATCTCACCAATACAGAATTATAAAAAACCCTCAGTTATGATTAATTATTCTGTTCAGTTTCTAATGCAAATCAACAGACATGTTGATAGTTCACACAGTTCCATGATAAATCATAGGTCAATTAAAACTTTTCTCTCTTCTTTTTGATCCTCCCAAACCTCTCTCAGTGTCTCCATCAACAAGCACCAGGTAACTGGAGACGATGAAAATTAGTTTTTAATGAGTCTGTACAAAGTACTGTACCGCAGGAGGGGGCCGCATTTCTAGCTGTGCCAGCAGCATGACTCTGGGGATGACAATCTCGGTCAGTCCATCAGTCCACCACTTGGATCCAGACTGAAATATCTCAATAGTTACCGGATGGATTGCCATGACATTTTGAACAGACATTCATGGTGCCCAGAGGATGAAGCTCACTCACTTTGGTGGTCTCCTAACTTCTCCTCTTTTGCCACTTGGAGGTGGTGACTTAGTCAAAAGTAGCAAATGTGATTGGCCATAACTGCCACATCACCCACCTATAATATATGATAATGTTTTTTGTTTTTTGTCTAATTCCAGCCGATATCTAAGTGCGAGCCTGGCCACAAAACTACAAAAATGAAATTAGCATGCACTGGAGACACTAGGCAAAATGCACTTTGCTGCTAATTGCGCCACAAAAATAATCTATTATCTGTTGTTAATATAAAATGATTAATTAGTGCAATTTTGAAAAAAACAAAAAACAAAGGTAAGATTATTAAATTGTGAATTATAATCTGGCTAAACTGCTGATTTGTTTTCAACCTGCCTGAACATCTAACTGCTCATGTTTCTTGCCCCATCATACTAAGTTGTAGCAAGGTCACCATGTGAAATGATGGACAAAACTACGCCATGAAACCAAGTTGCAATCCGTTAGTGAGCATTTGTATTTCAGCACCACAGCATTTGATGTCTTTCCAACCTGAATCCACCCCCACTGTTGAAAGGTGCATGTGGAGGAGGAAGGACGGCAGCAAACTGGAGGAAAAAATCTGCAATAAACTGTCCTGTTGCCATCTGATGTCACAGTGAGAAGGAAGCTTTCCCATTTGAGATAAATCAGTGGCCTCAATATACATTTAGTGAGAACTCACTAAATAGCTGCAGCTTATTTGATTTGATTGACTTCAATCATATCACCACTGAAAGGTATTCAATGAAAAATCGATCGTACCAAGCACTGATATCAATTATAACTGTCACTCACTGTGAGATGATGATTTGTGAGTTATTAGGACAAACAGAGAGAATCCATAGACCTGTTCAAAGATTGTCAAATCAAAAGTCAACATACCAGCTGTGAAATGTGACAGTACAGTAGAGTTGTGGATAATTGGATGACTGTTTATTCAGACAGAGCATTAAAACAATAGACGATAGAACAGTGTAAGTACAGCCTGTTTCCCCCTGGATTCCTCCTCTCTGTGGCATATTGCAGATGTATTATAGATGATGTTCCTGTATTAAGCAGTGGTGAGAGTAGATTGAAGTTCCTGTTGGTGCAGTCTCCTTTGTCTGAATCATCACTTGGGGCTGTTCTAACTTTTTTCACCACTCTGCTTGTCAGCTCATGTTGCATCTTGCTGCCTTTCAAAATATTTGTGGATTTGTTCCTTTTCCCTTTTCCCAAAACACATCAAAATATATTTTATTAAGTACCAGTGCTAACTTACACATGTACACACTCTTGCCTAGTGCAAGGACAGCAATAGAGTGTATAGTTGGGTCATGACAATTCAATAAGAACAAAAAAATATGCAAGGGGAAGTTACTGGCATTATTCTATATATTTTTCTCATGGTCAACAAATCCCAGACCAAAACCCACAATGTGTTAGTCCATCTTTCAATACTTGATACTCTGACATCCCTACTCTGTCTGTAGCTCCAAGCCTACTGGTTCCTACTGAAGACAAAAATGTTTAAAAAGGGTACAAATATATGGTTTCATTTTTTAAAAATGTCCAGTAATTTCCTAAAACAGCT
This sequence comes from Thunnus thynnus, assembly GCF_963924715.1. Taxonomy (NCBI): domain Eukaryota; kingdom Metazoa; phylum Chordata; class Actinopteri; order Scombriformes; family Scombridae; genus Thunnus; species Thunnus thynnus. The sequence goes on along the minus strand of NC_089525.1, from coordinate 3,172,629 downwards.
GGTTACTGTAGTTATTATCAAACATAACAGGAGAAAATAGTGCATGTGTTGGGGACTATTTTCAGCAGCGAATGAATACGCATTTGGTGCTCTAGTGAGTATGTCTGGCAGCAGGACAGTGTGTGTGTAATTGAATCAAGCAAACTACAGTGTGTGTGTTCATGGTAATGAAGGACCATGTCACTCAGTGCAACAGTGTGACTCATTGATGTGTTTTAATAGTTTCTGGACAACAATGGAGATCTATGACACAGACGAATGAGATATATCAGGCTTTGATACACACACAACACTTGTTAGTAGATCAATTCATTGTTGGTTTGACTCTGCACATGGGATCTATTGACAATAACAATATAGAGTATCACCACTTATCCTTGAGGATTCTGTCTTGTTGCAGAGTCTAGATTTAATACTGGAGCTGAAACAATTAGTCAATTAATATTTCAATCTATATATAATCTATATAGATTATAGATTAATCATCAAAGTCATTTTTCAGGAAATATGCCAGTTCCAGCTTCTAAACTGTGATGATTTGCTACTTGTCTTTGCTTGTCATCTGTCAGCAAATTGAATATCTTTTGGGTTTTGGACAAAACAAGACATTTGATCACCTTGGGCTTTATGAAGCTGATGATGTGATGAGCAATTTTCACTATTTTCTAATATTTAATAGACCAAACAATCAATAAATTATTCAAGACAATATGTGACAGAAAATAAATGGTCTTCAGGCATGCTTAATCTACCGATTCATGGTTTTCACTTTCCACAGACAGCTGCGGACTTGCACGCAAACATGCAAGTGGTTCCATACATACCAGAATCGGAGGTCCGTAGACACAGACACGTTCCACATGTATGCACTAGTGAACAAAGCTGCAGTGCGATAACTTTCCAGAGTTGTAAAATCCAGTCTATGAATATTACAAACCGCAGTGCAGTGTTTTCCTGATAAGCCTTTAAATATAATAATCAGTTACACCAACCGGACTTGCTGCATCGTATTTCATTGTCTCACCAGCACTTTAAACAACACAAGCACACCAACACAGCCCTTTGTATTGTTTTGCACAGGGCTGTTTTCAGTCTAAATGCAGATGAGGAGTTTCTGTATGTTGCATAACAACAAGAAAAAGTAAAAAAAAAAAAAAAAGAAAATGATGTGTGCTTAATGAGGATAGCAACACAGTACATACAGCAATACAGGCATATGCAAAGGACATGGATCCTCACGGCCATGCAGACGTAAAAAAAACATTTGTTCTTTAGGCAGAGAAAGGAGAAGAGTTATACTAAAAGCCTTTATTTAGGCAGGCATATTGGTTAAAACGGTTTCTTTTCTGTGACCAGTTTTTCATCTTCAAGAGCACCTTGAGATTTCCTGGACTTACTGCACATTCATTTGAGTAAGAACTGGGCCTCCTCATTTAGCCACTCACTCTCTTTTAGCCAAGAAAATAATCAACAGATTGATTCATAATGAAAATAACTGTTATTTGCAGCCCTACTTAATACTTTACTTCTTACTTTAATACTTTATTTATTATTTAAGTTCATTTTATGCTCACATGGTGCATATTTCTAAATAAATCTGTGTTTAAACCCAGGGCAGGATTGTATTACCAGCAGAGGAGCACTGGGTTGTCTCTGGGGCTCTGAACAAAAGACAGTGTTAAAAATTACCTCCATAATGGATGATTACGCCTCATGATTGATGTCCCGGGCCAATGCTCAGTCGATCATTGGCACATGGGAAGTAGAGTGTCCCTTATGTAGTGAGCTGGAAGTAAGGGTGTGGAGGTCGGGGTGGTGGATGGCGTGTAGCACACTTGGCTTCCCATCACATACCTGCAAATAATGTTTACTTTTTTATTACCCGTAACCACCATCTTTCCCTAGTGTGTTAGTGGCCTAACTCTAACCATATCTTAGCCACGCTGTTGTAGCCATGCTAATTGTAGAAAGTGAGAATTGTGGCATTGAGTGTAATTCAGACTAACATCAACATTCTTGTCTGGTGACAGAGTTGAGCTGCCATGTGTAGTCATGTAGTCTGTCAGTAGGGGCCCACAGCTCATTTTTGCTCCAGGCCCCTTATCAGGTTATTCAGGCTCTGCTGCTGTTAAGTTCATAACAAAAGCAAAATGATCTGTATGTTGATGGTAACATATAACACAAATGCACTATGCAAGGTAATAAACACGTTTGCCTCTAGGTAGCTTGTAGTGGTGTTTAAGCTGAACTGGCTGCTATTTCTGTCTGCTTCACTGTGTTCTGTGATTGTTGCTAAATCCTGATTATGACATTCAAATGTCTCTCGTGTGAATAAAATATGTAATGTAAATATATTATTAACCTAGTAGTGTGATCATATTTAAATGTTTTTTCAGTGTTTAATGTGAATTACTACACAAACTCATATTGTAAACTTTAGTAGTCACGGCATGAAAGCAATGTTCAGTCTGAATATGAGACAGAAATATATGTGTGTGTGTGTGTGTGTGTGTGTGTGTGTGTGTGTGTGTGTGTGTGTACTAAGTTAGCGAGAAACCCCAATCATGAGTCACTCTGGGAGTTTATGGCTCATACACTTTTCAACAAGCTGTCTTCCGTCTCTCTGTAACACTCATCTCTCTGCATCACTCCTTTTCCTCTGCTTTCTATTCATTTGTAGCTCAATCCGCCTTATTAAATCTCTCTCTCTCTCTCCCTCTCAGTCTCTCTCTCTCTGGTCCCTGCTGGCAGTGAGTTCTAATGAGAAAACACAGGGGACCAACAGAATAATTAGGTTAACGTAGATTTGCATGTCCCCCTTCTCTCTCTCTGCACAGACACACACACACACACACAGACAGACACACACACACACTGACACACACACACACACACACACACACACACACACAGACACACACACACACTGACACACACACACACACACACACACACACACACACGCATGCAGATACACTCTCACACTGCGTAAATATGATTATTGCTCAAGGAGGGACAGTTTGAGTGTGTGTGTGTGTGTGTGTGTGTGTGTGTGTGCATACTGTATACGTATGTTTCTCCATGTGTACATCTGTGTGCGTCACAACAGGCTATCCTGCACCTCATCACACACACACAAACACACACACATACACACAAACACAGTTACAAACACACGCACACACTCTCTCCCTCTCTCTCTCTCTCTCTCCAGGGACTAACAGATAGCACCCATTACTGTCAGGCTCATCTGCCTCTAATTGGCTGTGATCGGAGCCCGTCGCCCCCTGGAGGGAGGGGCCTCAGATTCAATTAAACCGTGTGATTGGTCCCTCTAAATATTTAATGTCCAGGACTAAAAACAGCCTGGGCAACACTTCCTGGAATAAACTCACTATGACCAATGTCGACAGACTGTGTGTTTGTGTGTGTAATCTATTCGTATCAATGCACACAGTATATATGTATCTGTCTTCCTGTGGCATTGTGTGTGTGTCACCTTCTTTTATTTTCTTTTGGTGTGTGTTAATCTATGTGTTCTGAAATACAGTACACAAATCTATCTCTTATGTGTGTGTTGTCCTGCTCAGAAAGCATTCAGACCCCTTCACGTTTTTTACACTTTGTTATGTTGCAGCCTTATGCTAAAATGAGATATGACAAAGCGACAACAGAATTTTAGAATTTTTTGCAAATTTATCAAAAAGGAAAAACTGAAACTTCACATTGACAAAAGTATTCAGTCCCTTTGCTATGCTTTGCTTTGCACTTTAAATTTAGCTCAGGTACCTTCCATTTCTCTTGAACATCTTTGAGATATTTCTACACCTTGATTGGAGTCCACATGTGGTAAATTCAAATGATTGAACATGATTTGGAAAGGCACACACCTGTCTATATAAGGTCTCACAACTGACAGTTCATAGCAGAGAAAAAACCAAGCCATGAGGTCGAAGGGACTGCCTGCAGAACTCAGAGACAGGATCGTGTCGAGACACAGATCTGGGATAGGCTACAAAAAATTTGCACTGAAGGTTCCCAAGAGCACAGCGGCCTCCATAATTCGGCTGCCCGGCCAAACTGAGCAATTGGGGTAGAAGGGCCTTGGTAAGAAAGGTGACCAAGAACCCGATGGTCACTCTGGCTGAGCTCCAGAGATCCTGTGTGGAGATGGGAGAAACTTCCAGAGGGACAAACATTGCTGCAACACTCCACCAATCTGGGCTTTATGGCAGAGTGGCCAGACGGAAGCCTCTCCTCAATGAAAGGCACAGGAAAGCTCAGGTCAGGGTTGAGGGAAAACCGAAAGGAGCAAAGTACATAGATATCCTTAATGAAAACCTGGTCCAGAGCGCTCAGGACCTCAGACTGGGCTGATGGTTCACCTTCCAACAGGACAATGACCCTAAACAAACAGCCAAGACAATGCAGGCTTAGCAAAAAAGGGGCCAGCCAGAGCCCTGACTTGATCCTGATCAAACATCTCTGAGACCTGAAAATGGCTGTCCACCATCTTATGCTGTGCTTTTTGATAAAGTGCTTCCCAGCAAATGCTCTCCCTCTGTGATGGACTTCCCAGCTGAACAGTCAGTGCTGAAACAGGAGGCGGAGGTGGAGGCAGAAGTCGGTGGTGCTTTAATACCAACTCTTCACATCAATGGATGCTTCAGCTGGGTTTGAAATAACTCCTTAAGTGCTACAGTTGACCAAAAATGGCTCCATTCACCAGTAACAACAGATTATCCATGAATCCCAGTTGTCTCTGATTAAAGTTTGTAAAACTACCAAAGTTACTAGCTGAGTTATTTCAAACGCAGCTAAAGCATCCATTGATGGGTAGAGTCGGTGTTAAAGTGGCGCTGGTACAGTAGGTATTTCTTGTAATACTCTATGTGAAGTCCGTCATAACCAGGCAATTTCCCATGTTTTATAAGTGACACAGCCTATCTTATCTCTGGCTCAGATATAGGTGACTCTAAGCTCTTTACTAGATTGGAGAGAAGCTTAGGCACATCTACTTTGGAGAAAAATAAGCTGGAATCATCTTGAGTAGAACCAGAAGTAACTGTTGATGTATACAGACTTTCATAGTAATCCTGTTTTACCCTGTTTATATCTTTAGCCGATGAGTTTAACTTATTCCCCTTTTTAATCACTGCTTTAATCATATTGGAAGAATTTTTATCTCTCATTGCCTGGCCAAACATTTACACATCTTTTCCTCTCCTTCATAGAAACTAGAATTTAACCTCTACAGTGTGTTTTTGGATTTTAAGTTGTAAAAATCATGCAATTTAAAGTTAAGGTTACAGAGGTCTTGAAATAACAAATCTGAGAACTGCTCAGCTAGTTTATTTAATTTTAATTTCCCTGTCTAGTTGTTTTATTTTATTGCACTCTCTCTTCTTTTTAGCTGCCTGTGTGATTAATTTTCCCCATATTTATGCCTCAGAGATTTCCCAGATTGTTGCAATGTTTTCTGTGCTACCAATATTTACTTCAAAGAAAAAAGTTTAGGTCTTCTCGTAACAACTTTTTAAAAAATTGATCTTGAAATAAGAAAATATTCATCCTCTATCTGCCTCTCTTTTCTATTTCCAATCATGGATCTATATTATAATGGCAATTGACCTGATATCACACATTACTACACTATTTGTTGGGGAATTTGTAATTTAGAAATAGTCAATTCTAGAGTAAAACTTATGCCAATGGGAGAAAAATGTATGTTCTGACTTGGGTTGGTGAGCCTCCAAACAACTATGCTTGAGGGCCCCTGAAGAGGCTTGAGGGCCCCTAAACTTACTTCTATCCAGGAGAGGATTCATCACCTGATTAAAGTCACCAGTATCTGACCTTCCATATCCCCTAAAATATTGTTTATGTTTATTGTTTGTGGGCAGAATCTGCATCCTCCTTATTGGGAGCATAAATGTTACACAATATCTGTAACCCTTCAATTAATTGGACATTCACAAAATTGGAATTCTACCCTCAGTCTCTTTCACACTTTTATAGGAGTTAAACTTATATTTTTCTGAACTAAAATTATCACCTTATTTCATTTACTTGAGAGCTATGAAACATATGACCTACCCAACCTGCTTTAAATTTCAACGCTTCCTCCCCCTCCATGTGAGTTTCCTGGATAAAAGCAATATCAGTTTGGATGTTTTTTAAATATGCCAATATTTTCCTTCTTTAAATTGGATTCCCACATCCATTATTTTCCATGAAACAATTTTAACACATTTCATCATGAATTATTTTAAAATATTTTATGCATTGCCATTGTACTCCATGCTTATATATCATTGCCTTAACATTAGAATTATCACTCCCACACTGCTTATAGCCTTCTGAGCTGCTGATTTTAAGTACCAAATGCCTTTCCAAAATACAAACAACAAAAACAGAACAAAAACTGGTCCAACAGAACAACCAGAACATAACAATAAACACAAATCTTCCTGGCTGATCCACTGCAGCCGCCATAAACAAACTTAAAGAGTTATTTGGTTTGTGGAATAACACAGCTACTCCACCTCCTGATGATCCCGCTTGACGGCAGCTTAAACCCCCATGTCCCACAGACCCACAAGTATTACAGTTAACAGTATTAGACTCCCTCAGTCCAAAAAATAAATATCATCTCACCTCATTTTTTATGAATTTATATTTCATTTACATGTTTGTCCCAGGTACAAATGTCATCCACCTCTGGGATGACCCCTTCGACATGTCCGGAAACAGTGAGATTTGACCGTCCCAGTCAAATCAGTTTGCTCTTACCGCCACTCTCATTCAAAAGTCGCTCTAAAGTTTCCTCCAGGCCGGCGATGCAAACTTCAGCCTCCCCAAGCCTCTCCTGCATAGCCACCACTGTTGCCCTCAGCTCTGCAGTCATTTCTTTAATAATTGATCTGTTGCTACACTCTGTAGCGTGGTATTCATTTTGATTATTTCTATAAACAACTTTTCCAAACTTGGAGACTGCTGCGTGGGGTCTATAGAGAGGGGCTCCTCTGCAGCATTACCGTCCTCTGCTGTGGGACTATTCCTTGTTACCATGCAGCTGGTGCTTTTGAAGTCGTCGATGTCGACATGCCTTTAGTTAAGGAGCTCAAAACTTGTCAGAACAATGCCCAGCTTTTAATGAATAGGTGAGATAAAATGCCACCAAAGAATGTCTTTTACTTAATTTAATAGCGCAATTTTAACTTGTGTGTAGCCAGAGGTCTTCTAAGGAGCTGCCATTATGTTCACCATTCCCACGTGACTCAAGAGCCGGTGTATACATTGAATGTATGCATGAACAGTTTTATTTTGCTGTGTGTTTATACATACTGTAAGTGTATTTGTGTGGTTTGTCTCTTTGTGTATTTGTGCAGCCTGTGTGTGTGTGTGTGTGTGTGTGTGTGTGTGTGTGTGTCCCAGTTAATCCGGCAGGCTCAGGGGAGAGTGACTGGAGCCATCAGAGGCTTTTCTCCTCATCCAGCCAATGCCACAACAAACACACACACACACACACACGCACACACACACACACAGTCATGTTTCCATCCCTTCAGAGGACATTACATTGACTTACATTAATTTCCTGGAGACATACCCTAACCACTACTTGTCTAACCCTAACCCTAACCTCAACATAACGCTAAACTAACCTTCACTTTAAACCAGGTCTTCACCCTAAAATGAATGATTTACATTAAGGGGACTTGCTTTTTGTCCCCATAAGGAAGGCAAGTCCCCACTTGACTGTGTAAACAGATTTATGTCCCCACAACATGAGAAATACCTGAACCCAACACACACACACACACACACACACACACACACACACACATAGCTTGCTGTGGTTGACTGACCATCAGCAAAACAAGGAAAAAGAGAGAGAGAGGCTCACTCTCAATGCCACTTAATGAAACATCTTAATACTAGAAAAATCCTAAGCAGAAGATACACACTCACGCACACACACACACACACACACACACACACACACACACACACACACACTCACTCAGAAAGACAGAGTGAAAGAGAGAAAGAACAAACTTGATTAACAAAACATCTATTTTGAAACACAGGATAGCCTCAGCTGATGGAATGATAAGCAAAGGATGGGGAGATAATGTAAGAGATTAAAAAAAAATACATGAAGATGAGAAGAGAGTGGGAAGGAGCGACAGAGAGAGAAAGACTACGGTGAGGACAGAGTGGGCGGGAGAGAAGAAAGGCAGGATGAAGGAGGAGTAGGTGGATATAATACAGACTCTGCTCTGTAGAGCAGAGGGACATACAAAAGAGAAGAGGTGACAGAGAGAAAGAGAGAAAGAATATGGGTGGACAGATGGATGAATGAATAGCTGGAGAGATCGTATGACACACAATGCCAGTGTATGTCTTAAAACAATATCACTGGATTCCTCATGCGTGATGATCCATTAAGACAATAACTCTGATATATTTTTTCAGTCCTGTCATGGTTACTACAGCAGAAATGGAGCAAAGTCCATTTGCTTGTAATGGAGGAAAGAAAAATGGCCCCTGCAGCCTGTCAGTGCCATTTCTGTGATGACTCCAATCAAGACTTTACAGCAGAAATCTATCAGCCAGGTGCCAGCCATTATCAGCAGATACTGGAGGATCGGCTGTTAGTTAATCACATCTGATTAGCTAACTAGCAGGGCCTGTGAGTGTCTCAAGGTGAAATTTCAGAAATTTCCCAGAGTGATGTTTCTGGTTTGTAAGAAATCTCCCAACAATTCTGGATAAAATAAAACAATTTCACCTCCACCAGGGGTAGAGAGGGCTGACATATGCACTGGTGTAGAAGAACTTTCAGATTTAGTGACACAGGGAGCATGAAACTAAAGCTTCCAGGTTCTGCTCCAGACTAAGAAAACCTCATTCAAAATCACATGTGTAGCAATGCAATTATTACTAAATATCAGAGCTTTTTCACTGAACAGCTGCCTGCTGCTGCTGGAAACCAGGTTGATAAGAGCAGTGAGACTGAACCAGAACAGTAAAGTTGTGGGTCGCAAACCCAAAACAATGAGCTAAAGTACGTTAAAAATAATTGATGGTAATTCTCTGTAGGTTCAATTTTACAAGCTACCATCTTCACATTATAATAATTTTCCCCATAAAGAGCCGAAGTTAAATGATTGAGTCAAATGATCCTGATTCTGCTTCTGAAGTAAGAACACCTCATTCAAAACTCAATTGACATTTATAGTAGCTTAAATAAATGAATAATATAAATAAATAAAATGCAGCCTTGGAAAGACAGGGACAATATCTTTAAAAAAACATCTATTATTGTTGTTTATTTAATATTTTTGTTTTTCACCTGCTTTTGATGACCAGCATTTCCTAAATCCTAGACCATCATGGGTTAAACATCACGTCCAGAGGTTAGGATTAGTTCAGACATGTCTGTAATAACAGCAGGACAGAGAGGACTGAATAGTGTGGACATTTTTAGACAACGGAGAGTACAGCTAAAATGTTGAAAAAATGACTTATTATACTAACAAGTGCTGTAGTGGATAATCATTTATCTCAGAATGTGGATAGTAAACTCCAGGAGCACTTTCACTTCTTTAGAAAGACTGGTGAAAAGAACCCTCTGAGAGATTGTTCTGATTTTGTGATTTCACATCGGTTAGCCTGGATGTGATGTCAGGACTCTGACTCTCTACTGATTGGATTCAAACTTCTGATAGATAGAAGTAAACTACTCCACAGGAAAAAAGTTCTTACAATTTACATTCAAAGGATCTTGTTTGCTGTCTGCCAGATAATAAGATCAATATCAGTACAGAGATAGGTCCAGTACATGTCTAGTCTAGCTTAGCATAAAGTAAACTAGGGAAAATATAGCCCAGTCAAAAGAAAAAAAACACCCAATATGAATTGATATCAGTCTTGTCTGACTCTGTTGATCCAGCCTGATTGGACTGTTCCTTTAACTGGCAGTCAAAATTCCTTACTGCTGTGCATGTTCAATCGTTTTGCTATGAAAAAAAAAGGAATTGGTGGCTTTCCTGGATGTGTAAGTCTCATGTGTAGTTCATATCTATTAAATCTATGTCACAGTGCCAATATATGTTATTGTTCATGGATCCTTGATGCTGTTGTCAAAACGTGCACATGATGTGAGCAGTTCCAAAGCATCATCTAAATTAATATTAAATTCTGTCCATGTAAAAGGTCCGTTTATATATATGTTTTACATGGTAAACTAAAAATATATAGAGATGAGAGCGCAGGATAGATCAACTGACATTTAGACATTTAAAAGCAGAACAGATCAAGAGATGCTATTTTATATATTTCATTTCATTTCTCCACTCACAAATGGTCAGATCAACCTGTCAGTCTTTTGAACGCGTTGAATCCCACACTGTAACTGCATGACATCATTATTAATTTCATTTTTATGGTTCTGAGTATCATAAAATGATGATGTCATTCTTTCTCAAAGGAGAGCTTCTCCTTGCTGTGAGTGAGTTTAGGAACCTTCATAAATAATTCTCCTGTCCCACTGTGAGATAGTTTTAGTTCCACTAAAACTCTCAACGCGACTCCCTGGAGGGATTCTGAGATGTTTGATGAAGACCTAAACCTGGTCAAAGTCTGTTCGTGGACTCACTTGTATGGCAGCTGAATGTATAGTTACAGCATATTTGATATTCAATGCAGGGATGGCAATTTTATATAAAGAAAGTTTATAGTCATGATGGAGTAGACAAATTGATTTTGAACTCTGATTTGATTTGACAGCTTGTTCCTGCAAAGCTCTCTGATTGGATACTTGAAATTATTGGGCTAGTTTAAGTTTCTACTGGATAGACTTTGAAACAGGGGAGGGGAAGGTTGACATGACTATGTTATCAGTACAATAGCATAGTCACGTCAAACTCACCATCACCAACCTTTCTATCTTTATAACAGAAACAGTTCTACTTTGCTGTTCTTTTGTTCCTTGTTCAATCACTTTTGATAAAACACTTACTGATACATATAAAAGTTTTCATGTAAGAAAAGGAGTAGAAAGAAGCAACATGCTTGTCTAGTCCTACCCCTATTCTATACTAATCAATAAATAAAGATTCACATAGTCCAACAATCCGCCTACAACTAAACCTCTATGTTCATCCTCTTCATACATAATCAAACACTACCAAATCAAGAATGTGAAAAAACAGGAAAAAAAGAAAGCCAATAACCATTAGTGAGCGCTACATTCCCCTTCCTCATTTCTGTACCTCGCAAAAAAAATTTTGTACATCTTTTTTAACTGTGTGATATTTTTATGATGATTTCTTCATCCAGACCATTCCACAGTCACCTCACAAATTGAAATACACATGCTTTTAAGATTTGTGCGAACACAACATTGTTTCAAATTAAATTTTCCTGTGAGGTTATATCCCCCTCTCTGTCTAAGAACATCTTTTGTATGTTGCCGGGAAGTAAATTATTTCTTGCTTTGAACCTTGTTTGTGCAGTCTTAAATTTCACCAGATCAGTGAACTTCAAAGCATATGACTTTTGTGACAACTTGTTAGTGTGTTCACGATATCCTACATTGTTTACTATCCTTATGGCTCTTTTTTGTAGTATGCATAATGATTATAAGTTGCTTTTGTAGGTGTTACCCCATACCTCCACACAGTAATTCAGATACAGTAATACAAGTGAACAGTATAGAGTGTTCGGTGCTTTGTGATCCAGAATGTGCCTTGTTTTTCCAAGAAATGCAACAATCTTATATGAGGTTTCTAGCAGATTTTGTGGTTTAATATCACACCCAGAAATTTATTTTCATATACTCTTTCTATAATAAACATTATCTATCATCACTTGAATTATTTTACGATTTCCAAACAACATAAGTTTAGTTTTGTTCAAATTTAAAGATAATTTGTTTGTGTCAAAGCACATTTCAATTTACTTATTTCTGTCATGACCACTTCAAAAAGCTGCTGCAAATTTTCCCCAGAATAGAAAATATTGGTGTGTAAAAAAATTTCAATATTCTTGATACCTTACATATGTCATTTGTATACAAAATAAACCATTTAGGGCCTAATACTGACCCCTGTGGGACTCCACAAGTAATATCCAGACATGTTGATTTGTAGTCACCTATCTGCACAAACGGTTGCCTGTTTCCTATATAGCTTTTCAACCAATTCAGCACCCTCTGATACCATAGCTTTCCATTTTATTGAGTAATATATCATGATTAATGGTATCAAATGCTTTTCTTAAATCTATGAATACTCCCACTGCATACTTTTTATTATTTATACAACTGGTTATTTCTTCTATTAACTCCATTAATGCCGTAGATGTTGATCTGTTTGTTCTGAATCAATACTGACTGTCCATCAACAATTTATGCTTCTCAATGAAATAGTCCAACCTTCCAATAAAGAGTTTTTCAAATATCTTAGAGAACTGGGAAGGTAAAGGTGTTGAACTTTAGCTGTTTTCATGTCACATGGAAATGTGTAGTTGGTTTACAATACCATCAATGACTTTCTTGACTAAAGTCATATCAATTTCATTATCTCTTTTTACAAGAGAGGCCTGAATGAATGGTCAACATATAGTCACATAAGAAAATGCACAGCTCATTTACATTAACATATATCACAATAAAATAAGATCTGAGAGGAATGAAAGAGAGACGCTTGGCTATTTAAAACAATTACATAGATGAAGTAGTTTGTGGTTACAGTGTTTGAATGCATAATGTGAAGGCAACATTTCTAAATAAACTTTCAGAGCTTTCAATAACGTTTTTTGGCCTTCATTAGCTGATTTGAATCTAACTAAAATGGAAGGAATCTATGTTTGTCTGTATGTATGTATGTCTGTCCTTCGATTTTCTTGACGACTGATCTGATTGACTTCACACTTGGCGGGTGCATTGCTGAAGACCCAAGGAAGTGCAGTGTTGAGTGTGAGATCCCATTACTAATTGTGTCCTGGATATCACCATTTAAGAAGTTTGCCATTTTGTTTTACTAAACTCAAACATAGCCTGATCCTAAATAGCTAGCTGTTAGCAACAACAGCAGCCATTTGATTATCTCATGTTTGCTGTTAAGTTGAACGCTCTTTTTGCTTGAAATGCCCATCCCTTTAATTGTGTCCTGGGCATCACCATTCAATAAGTTTTTCATTTTGCTTTTTGTTTCAACTCAAACATTTCAAGCATCAGTGATGTAACTTTCGGAATGAACACTTTTGTTCCCAGAAATAGCCTGGTCCCAAATAGCTAGCTGTTAGCAATGACAGCAGCCAGTTGGTTATCTCATGTTGAATGGGGCTTTAACTTCATTGAGGCCATAAAATGTTCGTATAAGCTTTTGCACCCAAATAACACATATACGCTAGCATTGCTAGGGGACGCAACTATGTCATGGCAGGTGTATTGCTCAGGACCCAAGGAAGCACAGTGTTGAGTTTGAAGTTGTTTGGATGAGTGGTTCTTGAGAAAGTTGCAAGCAGCAATACTGGAGGACCAAGAAATTGGCCTGTTTCGAACACGCACGTTTTGAATGGGCACTGCACTACTATATTAAAATCCAATAAGTGGACCTTGAGTTTGCAGCTTAAGACAAAACATCAAAGTAGAACCATCTGAAATTAATTAGTGAAAGACGGTGTTATTGCTATTAAAAAGAGAAAGTCAGAGCAACGGAAGCATGACTCTGTTATTAGCTACAACATTAATGTGAATTGTCAGAATTTATCAGAACAACAGACAAAAATTGAAGGAATTGAAGTTTGCATTTAAGGGGAACTCTACTGATTTTACACATCAAACTGTTTCCAGGTGTTGGGGAGTACTACTGAATATGTGAAAAAGTAGAATAAAGCCTTTTGTGGCTCCAGAGGGAGCTGTGTGAAATTTGATAAATGGCCTCAAGTGATGTCACTTCACGCAATTTAAACTTGAATTTAATAAAAAAAAAAAAAAAAAGTTACATTAGCCGCTACTAGCATAGTAGGTCTCCAAATTACATTGCAGGTAATGTAGCTGCCAGGTTTTGACAAGGAAGAAGAATGTGTGGAATAAAAAAGATGATATCTCTGGTTCTGCTGCATCAATTTTGATCTTTAAAAAAAAAAAAAAACTATCTGTTGTGAATCTGACAGTGTTATGGGAGTGCAATGCTAAATCGGGTGAGTGCTAAATCTTTTAAGAGCGAATTAAAACAGTAGCCTTTCAGGCAAAAGCTTAAAAATTTTAAAATGAAGGCCCATCTCTAATGTAAGACTTTCAAATACAGGCCTGGTTCTCTTTGCTGCTGAGGTGGTTTACAATAAATGAATATCACTGTTAGTGTTATCAAAATTAAAACCATCCAAGTACATGTACCGGGCTGCAGTTTTCTGTCAACACATGTAACATAAAGTCTGCCACCTCAGTTGATAGGGAAGTGCTTTGACAACACAGGTTTCTGTCTTGTTATATTAATAAAAGCAGAGTTGAGTTTGAATTGAAACAGAAGGAGAGCGACAGAAAAGAACGTTTTGCTGCCCAGATACGGCTTTGCATCAGGCAGCCAGAAAAACGACCGAAAGCGAGAGAGAGCGAGATAGGACGGCGTAGTCGAAGGAATAAAAGAAGGAAAGCGGTGCCTGTGTGCAAATGTGTGATAAAGCGACGGGTTGGGAGGGTAGAGAGATACAGAGAGACACAGAGAGGGAGACAGGGACAGACAAGAGAGAGAGAGACAAAGACAGATAGAGGAACATAGACAGTGAATAGACCATTGAAGGCAGGTTTCACTTACTCTAAACTCCATTTTCTCGCAGTGACTGTGTTGTGATGTGATGTGATGTGTGAGCAGAGATTAGCTTTATGAAACAACCTCTGTTGACTCAATTTATTGAATTTTACTGTTCTGAATACCAATAAAGAATATGATATTTACTCTGCAAACAGCAGCACACTGGCTACACACTCAGAGAGCCGCCGTGTGTGTGTGTGTGTGTGTGTGTGTGTGTGTGTGTGTGTGCGTGTATGTGTGTGTGTGTGCGTGTGTGTGTGTGTGTGTGTGTGTGTGTTTGTGTGCGTGTGTGTGTGTGTGTGTGTGTGTGTGTGTGTGTGTGTGTGTGTGTGTGAGAGAGAGAGTGATATGAGAGAATCAGTATCTTTGTCAATTATTAGGTTTGTGTGAATACCACACACACACACACACACACACACACACACACACACACACACACACACAGTACACTGTGATCATGTTGAAACAATCATTATTGCATTGTTTACATGTGTCTGTGTACTGTATGTGTTTGCATTCACACAAAAGAATTCACAGATAGCCACAAATTCATATGCAGAAAAACATTTGTGTTTAATCGTTATCTGCTTGTACGTCTGTCTGTCTGTGTTTGTGTGCATGCATGCATGTGTGGGTGTGTGTGGGTGTGTGTACATGCGGTAATGCGCTGCTGCTCGGTCGTTTAGCTTGTTGACACTTTGGGGTCAGAGCCATGCAGGGTGAATGGTGTTGGCTGACAGCGTGGAACCTCTTCATTATCCAGCCATAATGTTCTCATCGCCATCGGCTCCTCTGCTCCCTCCCCTCCCCGTGTCCCCTCGCTGCCACCAACGCCACACACACACCGCCACCACCACCCGCCATCATTCTTCTTCTTCTGTCCTTTCCCCATCCGTCCCTCCCCTCCTCACCTGGCTATTTCCCCCCCGTGCTGCTATTCATCGCTGTCGATTCATCCTCTAGCTCTCTCCATGTCTTTTTTTATTCCTGCTAGCTCTGTCTCTCTCTCTCTGTGTCCATGTATCTGTTTCTCTCTCTCTCTCTCTCTCTCTCTCTCTCTCTCTCTCTCTGACCCCATTCGACTGAAGTTATTACTTTCTCACTGTTTCATGCTTTCCTCTCCCATCACTTTTACCTTCATTTGTCAATTTGCTTTGATTTAGTGGCTTTACTCCCATGACTTTTTGACAGAAACTATATTGCCAAAACAAAACCAGCTTTGGAAAACTATCAAACAATATTTTATGCATTCAAACCGAATCAAGATGATAAACTGCTTGATTTGACACAAAGACACATGGTGATACATAAGCACATAGCAGACAATATTTATAATGTATTAAGTGGTTGCAGGGTGTTTTCTATGTATCATGACCATGGGCTGGTTTCATGTTTTGTGTGTGACCAGCCTGCAAACTAGCACCAGTCCACGCAGTGTTGGCTACCGCTCTCCAAATATGTTATCAGACAAGAACGGAATCTACTTCCCACTCGTCCCCACCACCACCTCCTGCCACTGTGAGCAACACGTCAAAACCTTACTGCTATTCCCGACCACACGCCTCTGCTCAGCCACACAGCCAACAACGTTTAGGAATAGACAAGAAACAATTATTCTGCAGTGTGACAGATTAGTTGTGAAGAAACAGGCTCCAATTTCACAGGTGAGTTATATTCTTTACTTCTCTTTGAAATAGTCTTTCTTTTCCTCCCCTCCTCCATGGTTCCCAGCTAGCAAGATTGTATCAGCCCACACATGGCCCAAATCACGCGTGCCAGAACGAAATCACTCAGTCCAACGTTGCAAAGTCAAGGCAGGCCAGTTGGCATAACCTACTCGCAACGCGGACTGAAACGCGGCCCAGCTGATTTGGCTAGAGTCCGGCAAGCCACAACTAAGCTGGGATAGCAGGGCTAGGCAGATTTGAGCCTGAAGTACACTATAAGTGTCAGATTTGGCCCAGATCTGCCTCATTACGACTTCTGGCATTGGGCCAGAGTGGCTTATTTTGTTAATTTCCCGCCACTTCCCCCATCCCATCCCCCCCGCCAACCCTTCCTTCAGATGCAGGTTAGAATCAGGTTACATGTAGAAATGACTGTTCTTTTTTAAATGACATATAATTTACACAACAATATAGTGCGTAATCAAAGTCCAATACAATGCAGCAAGAACATTAATGATAATTGTGCTTTTATACAACTATAGCTATTTTTCAAACAGCAATTGCAATGTATGACAGTACACAAAATCAAGTAAATAGACAAGACATAAATGTTTGGTAGTGACTTGGAATTGGCAGTTGAGTTACTTATAAATTCAAATCACACAACACTCATAATTATACAGTACATTCATCTGAAAGCAATTTTGACTAAATAAAAGGCTTAAAGGGGAATGTCACATATGTTATTCCTGTGCCCAAGGACAGTTGAGTCTGTATTTGGAAACATGCATCCAGAGATTTCCATAAGCATCAGCTGCCGGCTGAATAGCCGACTACTCATTTAAGTCCAGCTGGCTACTTTAGTATATTCATTTCTTATTCTAATAAAATATTTTTGAGTAACAAGTTGCCATTCGCTGTGTGTGTAGATTTATGACCTTTAGCCTCTGCTTCAAACCAATGTGAGCATAATGATAGAGAAATGTGTCTATTTGTCCCACATGCTCTATATGAATGTGTGAGACGTTGTGTCCTGCCGAGCAGAGAGTGGAGAGTTGTCTTCAGTGTTAACAAATATTAGCAAAATAAATGATGACAAAACACATTAAAAACTGCATTGATTGCACAGACAGGGGACAGACAGCATATACACCACACAGAAGTTTATGGGCTTAATGAATGAATGAATGATTGAATTATCTTTATTTACACTGTGCTTTTTTACAGCATCTCTAATTACAATGCAAACACTAGAACAGGCAATACTGTCAAAGTAACAGGCCTGTGTCACATGAGGAAAATGTAGACTGTGCCTCAGCCTCACACTGAGGATGATAGTGAAGATGAAGATGATGTTGGTGAAGTTGAGTTGATTCGTAGATTCACATGATCAGAGTCAAGTGATTCACATGTTTTGTTATTGTAGAGTTATTTTGGCATAGATTTATTGTATAAATAATTGAATTTAAAACCAACACATAGGCTTGATAAGACATGGGATTAAAAACATGTTCCCTCTTAAAATAACCTTGTTTCTAGTAACACAATACATTAACCATCATTGTGGCATGTAATAATAAACCTTACAGTGCAGGTGTCAATAAATAAATGAACACATAAGAAGTCTAATTCTCCTTTACAATAATTCACTACATGTTTACAACCAGGTAGGCAAACTCAACTGTGCTTTTACTTAAAGTCCATGTTCATCTTCATGCATTCATACTACTGTATCAGGTTGCTGAGGAAAGGGTCAACAGTAGAGTTCTGCACACTCCCAAAGCATCAGGTGTTAAGTGGAACAGAGCAGAGGCCTTTACTAGGAAGCAGGATTTGGTGTTAGCGAGGTAATGTCAGGTTTAACTCTGGGTTTTCAGTCCTACAACGGTGGTTCACTTCTTACTGGGGTTCATCACCATGGTAACTTATGCTGAACAGCTAACCTGCTCCGGAGCAGGTTAACTTCAGAGGATCGGATCACAATCTGTCAACACTACAACCACTGACCAATCAGATCACTGGGAGAAAAAGAGTCATCATTCCTACAGGATCCCAACATGGACAAAAGTCCTGAGTTTACAATGGAGTGACAAATAAAAAGAGTGATATATATTTTGATAGGTCAGTGGAAACATTTTATTGTTCCAGACTTTCTATTGCCACTCTGGTTTCAAAACAGAGCTTCTAACAAACAGAGAGATTGTTTACGACACTAATCACATAATGATGATTTTAGCTGCATTTTAATCGTGCAAAGTCAATTTTATCCCAGGAGTGACAGCTGACAGTGTGGATGATTTTACACTCTGATTCCATCACTGCAGCTCAGAATAACATGAGACAACTGTGTGATGATAACTGGAAATAAAAACAAAATATTGTCTTTTATCAGAAAAATAATCAATGGGCTGTTAATTGGCTCACATGATTATAAGAGCAACATTTCAGTCAGATAGACTCATTAGTCATTAACTATTTTTACACTCTTTGCTTCGGTAGCAGATACAGTCTGGCATTACTTTAAGTTTCTTTTTTATGTGACATATTCAGATGGTTTCTTCATCATCCAACTAAATAGCAAAAAAATCTCTCTGTACTTAAGTCATATATAATAATTCCTACATGTATTTTAATGATATATGATTACAGGCTGTCATTGCACTTGAGGCTTGTTTCTGAAACAGAAGTTTTCCACAAGTACTTTGTATCACTGTTTCATCTCATATCATGAAGAACTTCATTCATGGTTCTGACAATGTCGCTCATAATTAAAAACCCTGCCTCTTCCACATGAACGCGCTTGTAGCTGGATATGGAAAACCCCGGGTTGACTGAGCAGGTTGATAACCAGCTTCGTAGTACTGGTTATCTGGACGGCCAATGTTAGGTTCAGTGAAGCCAGATAACGAAAAGATATCCTGGATATGTTGAACTTGCTTCGTAGTACAGGCCTCAGGTGAACCCAAGTGCAGAAACTCAACTGCGAGGAGACAGGGATATGATTAGAATAAAGCATTTATTTTGAAGGCTGGGGAAAGGGCATGCAGGCCTGGGGAAGCTTGGGCTGGTAGCTGGGAACCTGGGGCTGAGGCTTAGGTTGGAAGCTGGGAGAGCAGGGGTCCAGGGCAGGGAAGCAGGGCTGACGAGATGAGACGAGAGGCTGGAAACAGAGCAGATGGGACTGCAGGGAAACAGGAGACAGGGTTATGCAAGGGAAAAAAAACAGGCAACAACAAGAAAACTGGTAATTCTTGCTTATTCCACATAATTTCTATGTTAGAGTTTATATGGTCCTCATTCCAAACAATTACAAATGGCGCCTTCAAAACATACATTTTCTACACAATTTATTTATAAAAAGGCAAAGTGATTATTTATTGATCCCATAAGACAATGGTACCTATTGTGCGTTAACCTTCCTGATTTCTCTGACATGCAAATTCAGAGAATAAGTGACGAGACGTACTCAGGGCTCCTGAACTAATTTCATTGTAAAAAGTTTCCAAATGCATCTTTGGATTAAAGTTTTACTGTCTAACAAATGATTTCAGAGATTTCTGAACCAAATGCTGTTGAGAGATCAACTATCAGAATGCAGAACAATATACAGAAATGTCAAAAAATGAGAAAATATACTGTATTGCTATGTCTGAATATCACAGAAGTAATGTCAGAGATCTAACATAGAAAATGGAAAGAAAACGGGGAATGCACACCAATGTTAGGGAGGTGCTGACCCTAGCCAATAGTACAGTGAATAAGCTGTCGAATAAAAATGTAGAATTTGAACACAACACAGATCTAAAATACCAAGAGAAAACAACAACACTGACTAAAGTAAGACAAACCAAGCTGAGGTCAGACACTGGCGACAGGTGAGGAGATGATCCAACTGGTTCCTCATTGTAGCCACTTTGGCCCAAACTAAACATGCACTATTGAGCACAATTCTACCAACAACACTGCGATTGTGAACCAGAGGATGCTTTGATGTTGGCGGGACACACAAGCACTCATAAGGTACGCTATTACCAATACCAGCCAGTTTTGATCAAAGGCCTGCATCTGAAATATTCACCATAGACCTCAACCTACACTGGAAAGTACAGTGACATTTGCCATGCAAGATACTAAACTCCAGTCAAGCTAGCCTGTAAATAAGAATGATAACACCATACATCAACTACTGTATCAATCAGGGTGTTGCAACAGTGCAACAGTGCAAATGACATATGCTGTCACTACTAGCGAAATTAGGTTTCAGATACAAGCTTTGTATCAAAACAAAGAAAAGCCTCAAGTTGTTGAGGAAAATAAAATACATCCCTGCTAAAATAGATGAACACAAAGCATTGTGCCCTTATGTGCTGCACCACAAGTAATCTTTGCAAGTTCACCATGGGTCTATTCTTATATCCAAAAGTTCCATAACAAACACCTACACTCAATTTAAATCCAGAGGAGCAATGACAAATCAAGTTCCTCTGCATAGAGTATCTCAGAAAGTTTCAGTTTGGTCAGAGGGGAGCAGCTGGAGGCTGTGTACTCTGCACTCACTTTACTTATTTTCAATCTCCATGAAGATTTTTTTGTAAGGCATCAAAGGTAAATTTGAGTTCAGTGGGATAGGTCAGGTTTAATGCATAAATGAGGCACAACAACAACATGGCACAAGCAATTGTGACTGATGGCATCTCATTCAGTACCTCCACACCTTCAATCACAATGCTGATATCCTGTGGTAGGTGGAGAGGATCCTCTGACGCAAAAAAAAAGCAATTCACAAAGTCCCTTGAGAGAGAAAATATCATCTCTGATCTATGATAAACCATTGTCTGATGTAAAAATATAAAAATCACCATAAATAAGTCATAGTGAATATTTTTCATCAAGTTGAATTTTAGTTCAATGCAAAATCAAATCAAACTTACGAGGTACTCTAACTAGTTTGCCCATATCTTCCCCCAGGTACATGATGAGGCACTTCAGCAGGTACTCTCCTCTGGTATTCTTGTCCAGATGAGCTCTGCAGCTCTCCCTCTCCGGTTCTGGTTCTGCAACACAGAAATACATTAGTCTCTGAGATTGTAAAGCAGTTGTATAGATTTCTTTTGTGCCTGTTGAAACCAGGAATCCATGATTAAATATGATATTAACAGGATGAAACCCCTAACAACCAAGATCATGTTAATTTTAGATGAGATATATGCAACTATTGTACAATCTGAGACCACTGGATTCTGAATTCTGAATTCTGACTTTAATCTCAGAATCCTGACTTTAAATTCAGATCTCAAACACATTTTTTACGTGGCCCTAATCCTCTTTCGTACATTTTAAAACCGTCTTTCCAATCCAGTCATCCTCAAAAAGTGAAATAATAATTTCCTCTCTTCAACACTGTCTCCACTAATATACATTTAACCTTGTCCTCCACTCACCCTATTTTCCGTAACTGTGTTGTCATTTCTTGTATTTCATGTACAAATTTGCATGTTATAAGGATATGCTCAACTGGTTCAGCCTCATGGCATTGACAGAGAACACAAATCTGTAATGCTCAAACAAGGAATAGCGGAATAACAGAATCTCAACTGGCTAAAATATTGGAATATTGACACACACAGCAGCTAATTGTATGGCATTGAACAAGTTATAGTGCTGATTCTGTTTATTTGATAACTCTATCAGTTTGCAGACAGTTACCAGTCTTTTATGTCTAGATGTGGGCCCCATACGTCATGCCCAGGGTGGCCTGAGTTTGGTTATCCAGTGCTCAGCCGCACTTATTACTACAATTATCGGCCCATGCTCGGCCCTGATGATGTAACCTAAGTCCAACAGTATATGCCAGATGTCCTGCTAGCTGGGTTCTTACACATTTTATTTGATTTTTTAGACAGACATTATCAGCAAAGCTTTTTTAGGCACAAATGACTCAAGGTATGTCAGTGTCAGCGTGTCCTCTACTGCTTTGATCCAGACTGAAATATCTCAACAACTATGGATGGATTTTCATGAAATTTGATACATTCATGTCCCTCAGAGGATGAATCCTTCTGACTTTGGTAATCCTCTGATCATGTGCGCCAGTATGACCCTTATCCTCTGGCAAACATTTTTGCAAGGACCCATGCAACAAAACTCTTCTTCAGTAGAGAGTTTTATTGCATAGGTCCTTGCAAAATGTAGGACAGAGGATAAGGCAATCTCTTTATAGGCACATGAAATTACTTGAAATAGCTTTACTTAATAATTAAATGCATAGATAATAACATAGATAACTCATTACATAATTACTTATCTAAGTAGATCACGTCTAGATAATTGCTTAGATAATTAGCCTACTGTGGTACTACTCTATACTATACTGTACAACTATATTAAACTTTTCAACGTCTTACTTTTCAACATTGAATTAACTATAGATTGTGTTTCCTTTTCATTCTACATTGTACACAATTATAACCTAGTTTGCAATTGGATCAACACATCACAATACTGACTGAATTAATGATTTACATATTGCATGTTTTTAATGCATTGTTCAAGTTTTGATTATATGTATGCAACTTGCAATACTACTTACCCTATACCATATACACAAAAATAAACATCTTTAAATAACTCAGTGGTAACGCTTGAATGTGATCAAATGAGACTCCCTGGAAAAAGAGATTATGGCACCTTCTTGAATAAATATGAGGGAAAGCAGCTGTTACAATTTATCTTTCATAGATGGAAAGATGTTCTTTTACAGACATAGTCAGACTTCCAAACTGTTCTATCTATAGTGCAGGAGTGGGATGTTCCACATTGTATGCGAGAAAAAAAGCACTGTTTAAGATGCCAGAATGTAAAATGAAAACACAAACCACTTTTTAAGAATATATGTATGTGTGTATGTGTATGTGTATGTGTATATATGCATATGTATATAACTGAACAAACAAAAAGAAGCTCCACTCCAGGCAATTATTAAAGGCCCCGTTTTATGCAAAAATGGGGTGTAGTAAAACATACTACAACAGCTGAATCCTGTGTTTTATGTTTTTCTCCTGTGAATGCCTGAATGCTGTTAAAACAGAATTTTAAACTGTTGCTGGGCATGGGGGGTATGCCTCCTGGGGTTGACGACGAAGGCTGTAGCGGAGGTCCAGATAAGTTAGCAGCTGGCCCAGAGGGACCTGGTGGAGGGAAGCCTGAGGGTCTGCCGATGGGCACAGGCCGAGGCTGGAATGGCTGATGAGGAAGGAAACCTGGAAAAGGACACAAATAAGTATCACTACATTAAATCAAAGCAGGCTGACACATGCTGAAAGTCAGCATCAAACCTGGAGCAGGAGCAGGATGTTAGGGGTTGGAAGGCCTTGTGGCAGGACGGCTTGCACTTGGTTGGAGATGTTTGAGGGTTGAAAACTGCAGCGGAGGCTGCTGTTGTGCAGCCACCTGGGAAGGTTGGGGGGAATAAAAACAATCAATGAAAAAAAAAACAATTAATGATTTAATTCTTTCGGTTGCTAATAAATTTATATAATAATTTGTGCTTTTTGTGCATGAGTCTGAGTCAGAGTGGGCTTGGCTGTGGACACATTGACGCTGTTGAAAGAGTTTGGAGGATGCTGTGCAACAGCAGCCTCTCCCTGAGTGTGGAACAGCCTGTCTCTCAGCGTCATGATCCCAGGCTGGGGAAAGTCAAAATAGAGCACAAATAAATGTGTTTATTACAATCCAGAGAGTGAAAAAATATTAGAATTACAGATTTAAAAATATTGAAAACAACAGGAGGGTTAACGTGAGAGCAGGGGGATGAGCTCAGACAGAAATGTTATTCAGCAAGTAAAACAGGTACTCATAAAATGGTGCAATTTTCCTGGAAGCAAGACAAGTCTCAGCATGATCAATGTGCTGCTTCACTTGTGACCACCTACCACATAAATGAGTAAAGTCTTCAGGGTCAGCACAGGTCAGCAGAGCAGCGAGAACCTCTTTCTTTTACTGTTCAGCTCACAGCTTTGCACAATGTCCCTACAGTTCTGGGTCACCACTGATGATATAAGCTGGAGTTGAAGACTAATTATTTAATTACATAAAGTTAATATACAGCTTAAACATTTACCCCCTTTGATTGTACCAACCGAACATCAAACACATGTAGTAACATCAATTTTCTCATCATTGAAATGCTGCTCTTTTGCTTGCTTAGGTATTTTTGCTGCGTTTTTTGAGCAGCTCCTCTGAAAGCAGTCAGACACAGCTCCCTTAAAGTTACCGACCAGCAGTGCCTGGCTTATCAAACCATCAGTATCTTCAGAGGAACAAAGTGATTAGCCACGAACATAGAAACACACACTACGGTTGCATTTGCAATCGTGACAAACAATGACAAGGTGTGAAATATGTAAACAGAGCTAATGTGTTGTAATCACATAATTAAGTGTGTTTGCAGATGACAGATTTTACCACATGATACAAGGATCTGGAAGTTGGATTTTTCTTGTGGGGTTTGACTGAAGAAGTCTGCTAGAAAAACACAACCCAATGTTCTAGCATCAGCAGCAGAACCTGCTCTATTAGACCTCTGGAAAGACAAAAAGAGTGTGTTTAACATTAAAGGGGCAGCAAAAAACAATTTAAATTTTTACAATTTAAAAATAAATATTTTGTCTGAAGAGTAGCTGACCTCAGTGGACAGTTTAGCAACCTCTCTGGATCTCCTCAGCTGTGACAAGTGGTGGATCTCACGCGTCAGTTTCTGGTACTCCAGGTATGATGATCATTCCTGCAGAGAGGGAGGGAGATTTTGAGAAAAAAAAACAAAATGTACTTTTGTGGTCATATTTCAGACCAGTGAATGAAATG
The DNA here is from genome assembly GCF_963924715.1 of Thunnus thynnus. NCBI lineage: Eukaryota > Metazoa > Chordata > Actinopteri > Scombriformes > Scombridae > Thunnus > Thunnus thynnus. The sequence continues at coordinate 3,147,272 of NC_089525.1, read as the reverse complement.
TGTGAGTGAATTTTACAGTCAACCTACCTCTCGCAGTTTCTGCATGGTTGGCCATCTTCTTTGGTCCAGCAGACTCTCCTCCTTCCTAGCTGCATACACACAAACACACACACCCCAAACATTAATGCAAAATGTATAATATAAGGAATGGCTGCTGCTGTGAGTAAAAATGAGTCCTTTTGCTTGTGCTAACTGCTCTCACAAATAACGGTACCTTGATAGTAGAGTTTGGCTAGCTCACCCTGTAGTTGCTCCTTGCTGCTTCACACAGACTGCAGGGAGTCCTGATCATTCTTGTAGCCACTGTCCATCTTGTTCATCTCTGCCTGCTTGTTATAGGGCATGCTTCAGGGTCATTTTGGACCTGGACAGAAAGAGGGAGGACAGAGACAAGATAAGATATATTAACTCTGTTAGACATCTATGATAAGACTATTACAAGACTATTATAATGACAGAGATCAAGTCTTTTAAAGTTTGAGAAACAATGTGCTTGCAAAGTAAAAACCTGATACTGAATATAAACTGGCAAACTGAACCTTTCCTCACCTGCTTGGCTTCGGTGTCAGCCTTGCAAGTCATCATCTGTCCAACCAGTGTGGCCTCCTCTCCATCCTCATTGGTGGACAGACCTGGCAATGGCATGCCATCAGCAGTGTTGCCAGATTAGATTGGCAGTTTTCCGCACAATCCTGGTTAATCCCCACCCAATTCATTAAAAAAATGCATTTTAATAACTTCTCCAGAAGCCAGCATAAAACCATAGGCTAACAACATTAAAGCCTCTGGAAATTTGGTTTGAAATAGTAGAAATGCTTATATGATATTAAAGTTGAGTGTTTCATTAAGCATCCACAAAAATCTGAGTGAAAATAAATGTCAACATCTATTAGAAAACCTAGCTCAAAAACATTGATTGACATCTTCCTCACCTTGATGAACACAGCCCATGTCAAACATGAATGCAATGCTAAATGATGGCTCTGTAGCGTTAGCTAATGCCATATTAATCAAAGAGTGTGGTTAAAGTCATTCTTCTTCTTCTTCAGCCAGATGTGGGATAGTGGAGGGAAGACAGGTTACAAGTTTGCTAAACACTTACACACAAAAGCCTTGCTTCCTAGAAAATGAATGAGCTACTTGCAGTGTGGGAGATGGACTTCATATGCAGCATAGCAGGCAGAGAAGATGAGTAGTGGTCCATCCTCCAGCAGCCTGTGGGGTATCTGACTATAAGACAAAACAGATAAGGAGATAGGCAGGGAGAGGAACTAGCTTACATCCTCAAAACAATACTTTTTTTTATACCATATACTGTATTTGATCATGAACACCTTATTTCAGACTAGACCATGAATAAGCTACATACAGTGTGGGAGATGGACTTCATATGCACCATAGCAGGCAGAGCAGATGAGTAGTGGTCCATCCTCCAGCAGCCTATTGGGTATCTAACTATAAGACAAAACAGAGAAGGAAGGAGGGAGGAAGAGGACAGTACATGTTTTTTTAACTATATACTGTAACTACATACAGTAGGAGGTTCAGAAGTTCATCGATGTAACCTTAATAAAATTATAGGATGTTTTTGTTAATGATAATGATAATGTTAATTACTTTTCATGTTTGTTATGTTCTTCACTATGGTTTGTATCTGAATTATATCAATGCAATGTCAGATCAAAGTACTAGTAAAAATTTTCAAGTCACGACAAGGTGGTGGAGTCTTGACTGGCTCAATGGAAGGCCCCCCTTCCTGTCCCTGGGGAAGCAGACTTTATACCGAAGGTCTAATTTAGCAGTCTTTGCCTGGCAGCGTCCAGCATTCTCATTTAAGTGGAATGTGGTCAGGTAATGCCTGAAATGAAAGCATTTTATTGAGAGTAACACACACAGTTTTGTGGACATAATAACATCTCCAGGTTAGAGATCTGGTGCAGTGGGCTGAGCATTCAGATGTCTTTGAGAAGACGCTTGTTCTCCAGTACTTTTTCTAGCCTGTAGTAAGGCTCGGCGGCTAGATTAAAAAGATAAAGATAAAGATATGAAAACAACGGAAATATATAACATGTATAGAAATACATAAAATACAAGCATGCGCTGAATATTTAATTCCTAAAGTGCATTTTCATTCAGTGCATACTTGGCTTCAGCCACTTTGAGGTGCCTTGGAAGGGCCATGCAGGCAGGCAGGGAACAGGGGATCTTCATGCACATGACCATTCTGGATGTCCACTTGGCCACAGTCTCTCCCCCACTTGAGGAGTTTGCAGCTGACCAGTAAAGGTGATTCTTTATGCTTGCCTGCCACTTCTTTACTCTTTCACACCCTTTCTCCTCAGTGATTCCTTCCACCTTCTTGTTGATGCCTGCGGGATGCATTCATGACAAATGTAAAACAATGATATAACCATGATAAATATAAACTTATCAATAACAATACTTGATTCATTATGATGATACTTTTGTAGTGTGCCACACGTCATAGTAGTGTGTGATGTCTGGTCTCCGCTCTCTAAGATACTTCTGAACTCGTGGGTGAGAGAAGCGACCTTCACACCAGATGTGTCAAGGAATGTAAGATTGTTAACTAGCTAATTTAGCTAACACTAGCAAACTGTGGCATTAGCATTTAACTAACCATTGGCATATGCATCTTAGTCATATCACTTTTAACGTTATGCCTTTCAAATATTGACTTAAAACTTAGCTTTAAAAGTTGTATGCAGAGTCGGACTGGCCACCAGGAGCACCAGGAGAAATCCCAGTGGGCCGGTCGCTCAATGGGCCAGCGAGCAGGCCCAAAACAAGAGAGAGAGAGATGTGTTGTCCTCTCACTTAGATTATTCATCAGCCCACATAAAACAGCCCAGGGCCATTTATTATTCCCAGTCCTTCCCTGGTCGTATGTGGCATAAAATGTCATTTTATCTCTCTGCCACATGCTCTTTCGCCATCTTTCTAATGTACGGATCCATAAAATGGCGGGAGATGCACTGAGCCGTTATGCTGTCTACAGCGGGATCGCCCCCGCTTTGTTAGTATAATTTATTCAAAACTTGTTCAATCAGGATGCCACATTAGACTCCTTGCAGTTACCACAGTGATTAAATAACCATTACAGTTTCCTAAAGATTTTTTTGTATTTGAATAGTTTTCAACTCAAGCAATTACTTCTTCTTACATAAATAACAATATACAGCACCATATAAATCAGTTGTATGTAAAACTTCCATGATGCTTTAAATAATGCTGTCAAGGTGTATTCATTTTGATTCTCTTTGATTGCACAAATTTGACCAGTGAAGTGGAGCGATTGTTTTTACTTGTGAGGAGAGAATTTATGCACCAATAGCAACGTGAGCACCAACCCTGTGTGTGCAGAGTTTACCTGTTTGTGTTTCTCAAACTTAAAGGCTAATTCTAGTTCAAGTTACCCTTTCAGATTTCTGTAGATTTAGCCATTGTTTTCTATCAGTTATAGTAAAATTAAGTTTGTTGCATTCCCAAAATGAAACACCCAAAACACATCAATTTCTTTTAATGACAGTGCCTTTAGCTTGAACATAGTGTCTCTGACAGGTTTTCTTAAAGGGACGGCACTCCCTTCCTATAGGGTGAGTATAACTAATTTTTTCTTTCTCCCCAGCAACCATGTAATAATAAAATAAAGTCTTAACCAAAGCTGTACACAAAGTAAATTAAATAATAAGTAATTAAACACATTAATATTATTTAACAAAAAATGTTAAGTAATTGTTCCAGGATACTACAGAATGTTGAACAAAATTACAAAAATAAGATCAAAGTTGTAATAAACCAGAATTTTCCTTCAGGTTGTTTTCTTCCAGGTTCTCTCTGTTTTCCCTACGTTCATAAAGAGGAGTCATACAGTGCAAATGTTTGATTTTAAGACTTGGTCACTTTTTTTTCCCTTTTTTTGTTCAGTTGAGTTTGTATTTGTACTCCAACCACTTTGAGTGGCAGAAACTAGACTCTTCAACCATTTATCCATTACTTTTAGCTTTTTGTTGGCGTTTTGAAACTAGTTTTCATGCACTCTCAGTGACAACACTTCATGTTAAGAGCCCTTTTCAGACATGGAATACAAAACATTGCTGGCTTCATTTATCTGTTAAACTAATGGCTTTTTGTCGTTCAGGCAGAGGTGTCTTATTCGTTAATGTCCCCCTGTGTATATTCAGACATGTTGTATATGGGATTTTTTTTCTTTGTTTCATAGATTGATCTCAGAAGAATCTCCTCAGCAACTTAAAATGAACTCTTTCACAGTGATTCATAGGTTAGAAACTAATTTTATTTTTTGTGTGCATTAGAGGAACGTTAAGATAACAAAGTCATTGCAGTGATCTTAGAAGGAAGATCAAGATGCACATTTCTCTCATTCTGCATGTTTGACCTTCTGCTACTGCAGCCTTTACGTTAATCTGACAGTATCCACTTAAGACTTGTGCTGTATTGGAAGTGATATGGAAGAGTTACAGGTCTGACCTTGTAAGATGTGATTTCTGTTTTGACTTTTATATAAAAGTGACTCGGGTGCTTATTCAGACATGCAACCAACATGTTAAATTGCCATCAGATTAACAGAAAGGGGTGCATCTGAAAGACGTTCAGGCAGTGGTACAGGAGGCAAATCCTCCAGCAAGAATAGATGAAAGTTGAAATTTCGACTTTCATAGTTTGCATCAAAACCTTTACATCATTTCTCACAGATCTACTGTAGATAACCAAATAGACACACAGCTCTTGTAAATCCCAATGAATATAACCTTGTTCATCTAATGCTGCCCCCATAACAGGAGAGGCATGAAACCCTAGTGTCACTGTGCTGTTTGAGGAGTGCATGCTGCTGAAATTAAGTGTAATAAACCAACCAGAAATTACACTTTATTATGTGAATTCTAAAACAAATTTAATTCCACAATTTTAGCCCGTTGGACCAGAACTGATTTGTTCTTCACAAGAACAACAGAAATGAAGTCTTTTTTTTCTAAGGCAACAACAACAGACTTTCTATCAACCATTAATGAAGCATGTTGCTGTTTATGTGGATAAAGTACGTCCTGGTCTCAAAGTGCAACACAGAATATCCCCACACACACACATATATATATATATATATATATATATTCCTCATAAATTATCTAACTTTATATATATACAAGGAATATACAGTTTCATAATATACAGTAAACATACAAATAGTATCTACAGTATATACATCCACAAGTTTTAACAATAAGTGCAAAATAAATGTAATGCATGTTAGTGTAAAAAAAATGAAGAGAATGGGAAGGTGTGTACATGTATATGTGTGTGTTTGTGTGTGTGTATATATATATATGTTTATGTATGTATGTATGCATGTACATATGTATATGTGTGTGTGTGTGTGTGTGTGTGTGTGTGTGTGTATGTATGTATGTATGTATGTATGTATGTGTGTGTGTATATATATATATATATATATATATATATATATACATATATAAATTATTTTACTTCCAAACCGTTCGCTTAGGTCATTTAATGCTGGCTTATTAAATGTGCCACAAATAAAATGCAAAAAGTATGGTGAAGCACCCTCTTTGCAGTTATGCACCAAAGATCCGGAACAAACTCCCACCACATATTAGACAAACATCCTCTGTTGATAATTTCAAGAAGTGCTCAAAACTTATTTTAATGGTCTTGCTTTTAATTAACTCAACCTTTCATTTGCTCTTTACTGCTATCAGCTGTTTTTACTGCCTGTATTATCTTTCTTATCTCCTGATGATTTTACCTAATACACACACACACACACACACACACATATCCACTTTCATCCACTTTGTCATTCAAGACAATGGGAAAATGTGTCCAAACTTTTGACTGGTACTGTACATGTACATATATTAACAAATCATCATTTCTTATTTTTTTCCATTAGCTGAGCTACTCTAACCCTAACCATTTTAAAAGGTTCAGATGATTCCACATCGCCACCTTTATAATTCAAAGAGCCTTTAAAGATGGTAAGCACCAAAGCAGGATTAAAATCACATTTAAGGAACACATTTGATTCTTTTTGTGATTCACCAGTTTGAAATTTTCAAGTAAAATGTTCTGATAAAAAAGTTTTAAGCCACTAACATGTACAGAAAGTGTGCCGTCATCAGTGTGTGTTGTAACTGAGACTGTTCATCCTTCCTGTGCCTTTCTCTGACTCTCTCAGGTCTTTATCCTCCTTTCTCCAACCTTGGTCCTCCACTTTGATGTGGCCCTCCTCTGCAGCCTGCACAGTCTGCAAAGTCTCCCTTCACGTCCACCTGCTCGTTCTCCTTTCAAACATTTCTTCTGCCACACATTCTCCTCTCCTCAGCTCTAAGGCCCTATTTTCTCTTGCCTCTCTGCTTCTCATTCCTCTTTTGACTGCCAACTTGCCTCACTCTCTGCTGCTTCTTTCTTCGACCCTCCACTCCTCCTCCTCCTCTCAGTCACTCAATACTTTCAATTTACTCTCCTCCTCTCTAATCTGCCACTCCATTCATCCCGTGCTCCCCTTCATTATCTCCCCCTATCGTCCTCCGCCTTCTGTCCTCCTCTTGCTGTCGGCTTGTCTGAAGGATGGATTCAAGGATCCTCTTTCTCCTCTTTCTCCATCCTCTCAATAGCTCACACACTGTATGCTTCCACTGTGTGTGTGGGTTATGTACGCTGATACTAACACATATAAGTGTTTTTGTGTAACTCCATGTTTCTTTGACTCTTGCATCTCTGAAACTTCATGTGTGTATTCACATCAATGTTATAAAGGGACTGTAGGTAATAATTGCTGATGAAACTTTAATATAATGCAACTTTTTAACATTTTATAGATGGTTTGGACTGAAAACTTCTAGTTATTAAAGGGGTCATCATACCGCTTCCCCTCTCAAGATTACACTCCTAGATGCATCTTGAAAAGATGGAACACAACAGACTTTCATATAAACATCAGCTCATACTTGCAGCAACAAGAAGTGATAAAACAAGTGGTACTGGTTAATTTCCACAGAAGTAGCAAGACAGAGTATTCAATGAAAGGCAGAGATCTCATCAACTTCACACCAGGGGAGAGTTCAACTTCATGTAAATGAGTAGCAACACTGCAGCGATGGCCAACTGACTGGCAAATACGTGGTCTCTTTACAGTTTTTCTATTATAAAATGTCTTTTGATTTTAGATCCTATCTGTCTTTATCAATCACAATAATGTTAAAAAGCTCCTTGTAGCTGTTTCTGCTATATTAAATTCACTTTAAGGTGTATAATAAAAGTCCAACTGAAATCACATTTAATCATCCCTCTTTGCAATCAAATATAATGTCAACACATTTGTTTTAAATGTATTGTTAAATAGAAACAGAAATATCAGAAATGCTCCTATTTGCCTCAGCAAGCTGGAAGGATGTGTCAGTGTCTGCGTTTGATTGACAGCAGCTGACAGGTTACCAGAGTGCCAGTGTTACACTGTATGGAATGGAGACAAAGTAAACAAGCTGCTGAAGCTACAAGTCATGGGATGACCGTGTGTTGTTAGCAGTGGTACTGAAGAGTATACCAGCGTCTGACCAGACCAAAGTGACATTTGCAGGTATGTTTACATGCTGTTTAATGTGCTGCAGCTTTCTAGCCTGCTAACAAATGTTAACAGTGCACTTTTCCCCAAGGAATGTTTGTTTGGTAGCTTATTCAACAAGCTAAGGTCAAGGACAAAACGTTTTCATGTTTGTAAGCTACATAAGGAGACTTAAGCAGGAAAGCTGATGTGGGTTGTTGTTCAGAGTCTGTGGCTCTTGTGTTGTGTAGCAGGATGCTATCAGGCTCAGTGTGACTGTCTGCTCTGCCTAAAATAGAACGTCATGTTATCGCTTTATGGATGATTTGATTGGCTGTATTGAAATAAGGACCCAATCTTTGTAGACTGATAAATAATGATATTCCATTAAATGAATGCAAATCTAGAAGGCACCATCATAAACCCAGTTATAAAATAGAAATGTCTCCCATTTTGTTTCTGATTTATCTCAAAGGAGACCACAGGACAAGTGATTTACAGAGCAAGTATGGAGGCTGTAGTGGACAAAAAACATGCAATTTGATTTGTTTGATTTTAATGCCTATATTTATTGATAATTAATATAAATGTATTCTTTATCAATGTATTAGTTAATGACTTCTGTCTTTACCTACAAACAGTACAATTATTTTTTTCTTATGTTTGTTTGTGTTTCTGTATGTAACAAGGAATGCAACAGTCCTGTAAATAAACATTCCTCAGCAAATGTCACATTAAATAAAGATAAAAGAGCATGCTGGAAAGTACAACCAGTATAACTAGAAAATATGTTACCACACTGACCACATAGATAATTAATGAAAAACACAAAGAAATGACTGAACAATATTGGAAATGTGTCTGCTGAAGAATAGACTACCTGAAGATGCTTCTGAAATGCTACCAGTGAGTATAGGCATGACAAAGATAACACGAAGCCATGGGGCAACTGAGATTGCAGCTTCATGATGACTATATTGCCAATAAACATGGTAAATATCAAAGTGGCCTAAAGAAATACCTCTACACATTTATCAACATTTCTTTGCTCCAAAGTCTCTCATCAGGAACACTGATGTATACTTTCTGCTGAATGTTGCCAGTTGACTCGATTTACTTTTGCACAGGCACCATCCACCAACTACTATCCAATCCTATACTCAACGGCCTGTGCAACATCTTGTCAGTCTCCTTAATTATTTGTCTCGAGTGAATTAAACACAACCTCCGCTGTTTTCCTTGTGGTGAGTGTCCATGGTAAAGCAGTGATAAGGCCCTGAGGTGTCCTGATACAGGAACATAATGGACTTGGTAGAGTGAGATCTGGTCATCAAATTGGCTCTTTAATTTCCTGTTGTTTAACAAGTATAATTGTTATTATTACTACGTCCATTCATTAATTTAAATCCCATCCAATCAAGCGTTGCTTCATTAGTGAGTTTCACTGCTGGAGACCAGGATTAATTGTGTGATTGCTGCACATTCTTTTAACAAGTTACACTAACAGATGCCAAATGAGCTGTATTTTATTTTCTGTTGGTTAGAGGTGTTTTTCTTCAATATCCTTTGAAATCAGACACATCCTGCCCTGTAGACAGAATAGTCACTGTACAGATAAAACAACAGGAGATATGATGAAATCTTACCAAGCTGTTCATGTGCATCTTACTTTTTATTTTACGGAAAGTAGAGGTAAAGCCTACCATAAAGTCTTGTGTGTACTGACAAAAACAAAACAAACAAACAAAATCTGCAAAAATACTGCAAATATTTTTCTTTTGGCCACATGAACAGCCAGTACATACTGTATACTCCCATAAACCAAAATCAGCTTCACTTGTTTTCACAGACTGTGTGCATATTCCAGTACATTCACTGGACTGGAGGTTTGTCCATTCAGTAACATTTACAGCTTGTCTACTAGGGTTGGGCAGCAACACATTACTTTGTAACACGTTACAGTGATGTAAATACATAGTGATGAGTAGTGTAAGGGATTAGAATTTGAGATTTCAGATATACTTCTAATTTAATTAACTGTTTACACAGGCTGCATTATGCTCTCAGCATGGTCCATGCAGTAAGCCATGCATGATGTCCTCTGCGGGTGTGATTGCACTGTCCGCAACAATGAATGATACATGCTCGACTGTGCTTGCACGTTGCAAATGCTCTCCAACACTGTAGAGGGTGCTGTGGAGTAATCTACAGCAAACATACAGGAAGGCTGCTGTAGAAGTAGAATGCAGGAAAAGCTGAATATGATGGTTCTGGCTAAAACTTTTACAGTAGCTGGTGACCTTCACTCAAAACTGTGCCTTGACCATAGACCCGTCACCCGTTGGTTTCTGAAGAGCGGTTTTGGCCATCGCCATCTTGGCAGTGCATGACGCTGCCTAACTCCCAGCCAATCAAAAATAGGCAAAGAGGCGTGCGAATGGCTGAAACAAGACACCTAGCAGCTGGTGGACCTATCACTCAAAGCAAAGAATAATAAGAAAATAATAAAATTTAAAATTACAATGCTTTGACTTAAGCCAAATCAAAAACAGGAGTCAAAAGGGAGATAATAAAATGGAGGAAGATTACAGTATTTTACGAAACTCAAAAAGGTGTTATTTTTGGCACATAAGTGGTGCATGGGCACAATTCTCACCGTCCAGTAGAGGTTATCCAGCTTACTTGTGCATTCCAGCTAACACATTTGTCTGTGGGAAGCCGGTGAGGGATTATATGTTGCTCATGAAAAAAGAGGGGTGGATCTGGTGGGAATCTCTCAGGTGTTAATGGCCTTCCAGTAAAGCTTCTCTTTAGCAGGTGAAAAGCCTCAACTGGAGACAGCATGTGTCAGAGGTCGGAGATAGTATGTGCTGGCAGCTGTCCATAGAACAACAGTGCAGAATGATTTTGACACTCCAAAATGTGATAAATTGGGAGAAATTTTGAAAAATGACACTGATTTTATACAAGAAATTCAGTTTGAGGAGCACCACCTAGTCTGTGAAATTTGTTAATTCGAAATTTGATTTGTATAATAGCCTTCTGTGGCTCTGGAGGAGCTGGACAGTCTAACAAAAGCCTCTAATTAGTTGCCTGGTGGAAAATGTTCCACCAGTTTTTGGAGCTTGACCCATACCAGAGACTTAAACTCAGGGTATCTCAGCCTCTGCTGCTTCATTATTGTTCAAAAATCTGCCTCTTGTGAGTCCCTCAACCTTGAGGAAGTCCAGTAGTACATTACTGGAGTAGCCCTTTAACAAAGATGACAGCAGGAACATGCACTTGAGTGGCTCAGGTAAAAAGCCCATCACATGACATGTTTAACCAGCTAGCGTCGTACCTGGGGGCAGCACCAGTACATAAATAAAAAATGCAGTCATTAAAATGATCGAGGCTCAGTGACTGTACTGGGGACCCACTACACACTCCTTGTAAAACAGTCTGGTGCTTTGGGGCTTGACATGCAGCAGGTCTGACAAGTAACATTATCTAACAGCCAAAACAGCCTGTGCATCTTTATGCACAGCAGTTACACATTGGTTTATACTGTGAGCCATAATGTATTGATTGACAACATGTAGCAAATCAAACGTGAAGTTCTTTATTGTTACTCACACTGCACTGTACAAATCGGGTGACAATATATAGTCCTTATTTTACACACTAGATCATACACAGACTTCCATATCATATAATGGAATGAGATTGAAGCTCTGTTTGACATTGTGCCACCTTTCAATATGTCTGTTAATCTCAGCTGCAGGTATATTCTCACAGCACTTTCATTTTTTAATAACCGCTTACTGTGTGGAGAGCAGAGCTGGCATTGTGTTTGCGTGAATGCATCATTCATAGCCCTGGGCCCAGGTGTTTCCAGCTGCAAATGCTAAAGCTTTTTCATGAGCTGACAACAGTTCAGTCAGCCAGTTCACATGGAATAGATTATATGTGAATGTAGAATGTGAACAAAATTAATGTTTAGTAATGTTTGGCTCTGACATCATCACTTAGCTTCTCCAAAGTAGTCATTAAAATATTATGCAGAAGCTTTTTGTAAATGACTTACCATTCTGATTGTTATTTATATGCAATAGCTAACATACTGGAGGGTATTTTTTGTGAAAGACAGAATGAGCAAGTGAGAAAGACAGACAGCTAAGAGACAGAGCAGGAGAGAGCCTCTAGTTATTGATTATGACTTCTATTCTGTGTGATAAAAGTGCAAGTAGATGCATCATATTGTTCCATGACTGTGCGAGAAATGAAAGCAAAGAGCCTGGGAAATGGAACCAACAAGTGGGGCTACTAAGCAACTAAAAAAATAATAACATAATTTAAATTAAATATGATCCAGTCTGATAAATCCACCTGCTTTTTACTTCCAAGCCTTGTAGATCTAGTTTAGTAACTTAACAACGAGCTTACTTTACATTAATATCACTATATAATTTCATATTTTTATCCGCTCTTACTTATTTTATTTTATGCATATTGTTTTAATTTTAGTAACATGTGTTGGCCTACTCAACATTGAGTTACAGCTGGGGGGCTGCCCTCTCAGTTTTCCAGCTCCTAAAACCACAATTGCAATTTTCAGTTCCCATTATGTCCCTAAGACAATCCATAATCACTTCAGCCCTCCAGAAATGCATCACTGCTCAAAACATGTACAGCCACATTCGTGGTGAGTGTTGCGTGTGAGTCAGCCCGCACGCAACAGAGCAGAGCAACCGAGAGCTGCTGCTGCATCTGAAGGTGAAGTCAGAGCTTCTCTGAATAAAGATGAAACCAAATCAGTAATAACTACTGTATGTTAACCCTCCTGTTGTTCTCGGGTCAAATTTGACCCATATTTAAATGTTTTTATATCACAAATACGGATTTCTCCCATCTAATTGCCTGAAAATCACATGGATGGTTCCATACCACACACTTTTTAAGTAAAAGTAATGATCACTACTTTCATTGAATTTTGGGTGTTTTACTAAAATTTATAGCATCTGTGGACTTTTGTCCTCCCGAGCCAAAATTGACCCGGGAGGACAAAAGTTGCATGGTCGATGGGAAGACAACAGAAGGGTTGATTAACAGAAAGTTATGTTGGTCACTAATGGTACAATAACTTAACACACTTTATTCAAACAGGTATGTACAATAGTCTCCTGTCTCATGCCTGCCTGCAAACCACTGCTCTTTTTTTACTGCGATGGAGGAGGACAAATAAAAGTGAATGGTGCAACACAGCTAATAGCTAATACGACAGCTTTCTCCATTTTTGATTCTCAAACGTCAGCACTGTCAAGACGGCCTTCTATTGGTCAATGGTGCGAATTTGTGAATCAAATTTTACCAAAATTTAACTTGATGTGAAAAATGTGTACAGATTTACTTCTCAGTGACAACACTAACTTGCCTATAGTTTGCAGGCTTTAAAAAGCACTTTATATCAAAATGTGTGTCCAAAACAACAAACATCAAAACTTAAAAAAGCTGAAGGCAACAGTATGCTAAATGACTGTGTGTTGAACCGATAAAGTGAATGATCCAGTCTGGTAAAATGGCTGCAGACTCAGTCAGCACACTCAGGAAACAAACACACACTGCACTCCATCTGCAGTTTATTGTTTATGGTTCACACTCACACACACTCAATGCCATATGCACACATTTATGTACTATAGTTTATATTCACACACACACACACATAGATGTCTATCTATCTCTGTCATGCTGTCACAACATCGTCTCTATCTCATGCTCATATTTGCAGACTCTCTGTCTATAAATTACAGGAAGCCTTTTATGCAGTACTGTCTATTGTGCACACTGGCAATTTAATATGAACCACGGCATGTATTATACTGTATAGAAAATAAGTGTATATATCATAAAAAATCCAAAAAAAACAACTAATGTACCAAATTACAACATATAGAATACACACAAACATAGTGAACAAAGGAGAGAAATATATGCAGTGTTTATGGATCTGATATTGTTCAATCAACTTTTATTAAAGATGGGATGGTCTGAAAAGCCACCTTTAATTTGATGCCTAAGATGTATTTTTGATTGATTATAAAAGTGATCAATACTACTGTAGTTATCTAATCAACAATCTAAGTGTGTCAGATTACACACATGCCATGATTAATACATTTTATTGTAGATTTGGTTATTTTCCTTCTGGTTTCTGTGGACAGTTTTAGAATAGTAAACTGTCTCATTATAATGAGAAAATCTTTTCATTATTTATTCTTCGTCATATCGAGAAACTGAGCAAATATTTTTTTTGGCCTGCTGGCAGCACTAGCAGATGTTGTAGAGAAAATACATGAATTACATTGTCAGATATGAACATTTTGCATTTTTGCAGATCCATTCATTTCAAAATATCTCCTCATTATAGTGACAAAAAAGCATCATCATATTTCTTTCATATTTGTATCTGTTGCAGATTAGTAGTATATAAATGTCATTTTTAGGAGAAGGGGTTGCATGTTTGAGTTGACCTGTCATAAACAATTTTCATTCATTCTGGAGTGCTTCTTTGAAATATGTTACACTTGCTAAAATGTTGAACAGTAGAACAAACAGCTTCAATCTAGATATCAGTGTGTTTATCGGCTGTGGAGGCTCGTATCGGTGGAGGCCTGCATTGCAAGCTCAGAGAGCAGGATGGGAGTGTACTTGTGTGTTCATGCATGCGTGAGTGGACTGTCAGTAGTCACAGCAGTGCCAGTACTTCATATTCATGTCTCTCTCTCTCTCTGTCTCTTCGTCCCTCGTTCTTTCTTTCTCCCTGCGTCTCTCTCACCTGTTCATTTGTCGCTGCTTGACAGTTCTCATTATTGCCTTGGCACTAGCTCAGCATGTCCTGCCAAAGCAAGACACTGAAATGGAATTTGAGAAAGAGGGAGTGTGTGGGAGATTGTAAATGAAGAAAGGGAGGAAGATGCTGACAGAGAGAGAGAGAGAGGATGAGAGAGAGAGAGAGAGAGAGAGAGAGAGAGAGAGAGAGAGAGAGAGAAATGAGAATCGGGAGGAAAAAGGAATCAAACGAGAGAAAAGGGAAAAAGACAAAGAAACAGGCAGCAATGCTCGAGAGCGAGGGATGCTGCAGCATAATTAAAAGTACTTAACTCTTGCCAGAATGACAATGAAGCAGCACAAACAACACTGACAAAGGTATTAACATGGACACGTATACCTCTACACAGACAAACACCCACACTGACAGCACAGACACCAAACCAACACCATTGAGCGATGAGAGGGCCACGATGTACACATTCAAACATGAACACAGCAGCAGCACAGGGCTTTGTACTAACTAAAGGTGACTTCTCAGAAACTGTCAGACATCCAGGTTACAGCCACTGAAGGCACTGACTCTCGTTTACTTATTTATTTATGATGACATACTTTTCCTGGGATTTTCTCTTGCTGTGCTTAAAGTTTTTGTAGGTGGTGCTGAAGAAAAGAAAAAAAAAGTGCCCCATGGACTTAATAATGACATAAGGTTAAAAAAACATTATACACTGTTATTTTAATTAATACAGCTGTCTACATGGACGCGTAATGGTTCAAGTTTGACTTGCACTATATACATGTAAATGTCTATTTTCCTCCTTTTTATGCGTATATTCTGGCAGGCTATGCCTCCCATTAGTTTATAATATTTTGTCTCCTCTTTTTTGTCAATGAAAATAAAGAGAGATTTTGGTAGTTTTTATTTTTTAAACTACATTTTAGTCTCATCTTTTTTGTCAACAATATTGCATGTGATATAGTCACAGTTAGTGTTTAATGATGTCAGGGGAAAAAAGGTTGTTAACGAGCATATTTAGTCATAGTTTTCATTATTGAAATTAACAACAGTAGGCTTTATCTTCTGGGGACCATGAATCTCTGTTCAAAATTTTCTGCTGATCCATCCAATACTTGCTGAGATATTCCAGTCTGGCACAAAGTGGTGGACCTATTAACATTCATATCATTTAACATGGCAAACTGACCAGTAGTTGATCTTTGGATCTGAACATGGAACATGGCAACAGTGACTAAGTATAACAGGGAACAGAAATTATTAAAATAAAAAACACAGAAAATTCCAATAGAGGAGGATGTATGAATGAAAATGTGTTGTGGACTCCAGCGCTAATAGCAGCACTAATAGCAGCGCCAGCAGAGACACAATGACAATGCAAGACAAAAAAAAAAGACTCAAACAAAAGATTTCTATTGTAGCACCAAGCTCATACAGCTGGGACCAGACCAAGTATTCACTTTGTGCGTGTGGGTTCGCGGGTGTGTGTGTGTGTGTGTGTGTGTGTGCGTGTATTTGCAAAGTAACACTGAACAAAGCAGAGGCTAGCTGTCAAAGACCGAAAGCTGTCAGTTTCCTCTGTGAGAACACACCATATTTTCACTCTACACACACACACACACACACACACAC
Source organism: Thunnus thynnus (assembly GCF_963924715.1). NCBI lineage: Eukaryota > Metazoa > Chordata > Actinopteri > Scombriformes > Scombridae > Thunnus > Thunnus thynnus. The sequence continues at coordinate 3,131,205 of NC_089525.1, read as the reverse complement.
ACACACACACAAGCACATATACATACACGTATATATATGGAGTTTGCATTTACAAGGAGCTTAACTGTATTCTCAGCTCTCTCTCTCTATACATACACACACACACACACACAAAGAGGCTGTATCGATTATGATGAGTCTTTCATCCTTTCAGGTTATTAAATTATTGATCAGAGTCAAAGACTTTTAATGGAATCCAAATGTCATGGTGTGTGCGTGAGTGTGTAAATCTGTAGCTGTGTTTTTTGCGTATGTGTGCATGTATGAGTCTAAGTTTCTGGTGTGTGTGTGTGTTTGTATGTGTGTGTGTGTGCACAGACAGAGCTGAGAACACAGTTAAGCTCCCTTCTCCATCTCTGTGTTTACACTGCCTTTACTCCATCATCTCTATCTTGACTGATGACGCACACACACACAAAGTCACTTCAGGGGACATTACACTGACTTATTTTCATTTCCTGGAGTCTTATCCTAATCGTAACCATAACCACCACATGCCTAACCCTAACCCTTACCCTAAAATGTAATGATTTACATTAAGGGGACTTGCTTTTTGTCCCATAAGGGAGGTGAGTGCCCACAACATGAGGAATACCTGGTAGACACACACACACACACACACACACACACACTTATACATGAGTACACACAGAGCTGTTCGGAAATATGACAGGATTGAACAGCAGGGAAGCTGATCATTAACCCTTTTTTTCTCAGTTCTTTGTCAATGTTCCTGTCTTTGAGTTTGTCTCTTCTTCTTGCACTCTCTCTCTCTCTCTCTATCTCTCACACACACACACACACACACACACACTTATTGTCCCTCTGCCTTATCTCTTGCTGAGCTTCTCTTCTTGTTTCGTCTGTTGTCCTGCTGGTTTCCCTATTGGCCAGGCCTCTCACTATCACATCAAAACAACACAGAGATGCGGATGCCAGTTCTCAGGCAGAAAAAATAAATCACATATCAGACCAGTGGACAGAATGTAACAATATGAAAGATGTGGGAACTTTCATCTCATGCGAAACAAAAAAATGGAGACTGTAGGATTCCCCAATTTAAAAAAGGTCTACATAGTAAGAGCATGATCATTAATTCACAGCAGACTTTTCATAATATTTACCATAATTTTCCTCAGGCATCCAACCAAGTTAGTTCAGGTGTAGAGGAGGAAGGGGGCCTCAGGCTATTCTTAGATCAGGCAAGAGGCAAGACGGCTACACGCTGCTTAATTTGCTAGCTGGGTGGACTCACTTTCCTTTGAGGGGGTGAAAACTGAATCAAATGTGCAATGAAAAACTCCAAACACTGCATTTCACTGCATTGGTAATTTTTCATAGGTACAATGCACTTAATTACATTCTCTTTTTGTATTCTGTCAAATTTTGGTTTCAGCCTTCAGGTCTAATCGTATCAATTATATGACAAAATGCATTAGAGGCTCGGCCATTATTGTATGCAACATGTTCACTTTAAAGGTTCCTAATTGCTAGTTATCTAAAGGAACGGTCAGACTTTTTGGAAATATAATTGTTTGTCTATTAGTCAGAAGGGAAGGTTGATATTTAATCTCTCTGCATCGACACTGTAGGTGCTAAATATTGTTAGCAGAGAGACTGGGGAGAGGGGAACTGCTAAAGTTCTAAGTACAGACTCCAGAAATTCCAAAGCTGTTTTAGATGAATGCTTTATCTTTAGGTTAACAAGATAGTCACCAAATTATCCCATTCCTGGACTCAGTAAATATTATAGTATGATAGTTTTAAAATCTAGCAATCCTGTTAGTACAGGACTGGAGATTCTGTGTGCAATCCATCAAGAGAACTGGATACCGTGTTCCAAGAAACCTGCTCATTCATTCCAATTCAAATTACTCACCAAGTGCATGCCAATATGTCTTTTCACAGCCTTTCTTTGAATAAATTGTCTTGTTGTGCGTTGTCCAAGGGTATTGCTGCCTAAGTAGAACTGTTGGAAATTTTGGAAATGGGTTGGAAACCAGATTTTATGGCAAACTGTCCGTGAGATTTTGATATGAATATGAAGCCTTGTGGTGGAACTAGATGAAAGTTCAGAGTCAAAACATACCTTATGATTCACCCTTTGGGGGTCACGAATGCCCTACTGCATGTAGGGTCAGAAGGTCAACTTAATCATATTCATAGAATTGCAAAGTTGATGGAGCAGCCACTTCCAGATTTTTTACCACAGTGAATCCCAATTCCAATATTTTTCTTTTAATGATATTCTCAACATAGAATTACAGGAGTTTCATGGATAAGTTAATTATGCTATATTATGTTACGAGTCCTACTTAAGGTCTGTCAACATTTTGTTAGTCAGTTTGGTATGGCCGATGATTGGTTGGTGGTTTCACAGTTCTCTTGAGCCTCAGCTTCTGATGAAGGATGAAGAAACAGCCAGTCAAAGGCAGGAATCTGAGCTGTACAAATTCAAAGTGCTTCATTGTTGCAGTTGGGAATGAAACAGTGTACCATAGTTGGTGAATTCATCCAAAATTAACCCAGAATCCAGAACTAAATGTTGAATGTTTTTATCAGGTTTCTACAAGTCTTGAGCTTCCCCTAGACATAGTAGCGAACACAACAGAACACTAGACTCTATGTGGTCTTCTCCCTTCGACATATGTTTCGGCGTCTGTGTTTGTCCACCAGTGCCTCTGTCAGAAATAGACTTTTTATCCAGTTTTGGGTCACATTTTTGTCATACACTTTTTGGATTTTGGTTGTTTTTGGCTATATCATTTAACTGGATAAAGGATTTTTGTCATTGGACGTGGATTTTAAGTTGTTTTCAAGGACTGTTCATAGCAGTGACAACAGCCACTTCTGGTCGTCATCTGTCCACCGAACAGCGTCAGAGAAACACTGATCCGATTGTCTTGGAGAGGAGTAGACCTCTGTGGATAATTCAGCTCCCTGTGAAAAACCTCCTGAACGATGAATACTGAAGGAATCCTAACCAAGAGAAACTGACTGCGGAACACCATCTGTCTAAAAGAAACCATACACCTGTGAGCAGTGTGGGAAGAAAATCAGCTGCATTACACTGTGCCTACTGCCTCTGGCTACTTACTTGGCCAGGCTCATTTTTAGCCTGATGGCTAAACTGACTCAACTACGCCAACTATGCCCTGTGAGGACTATGTGCTACTCCAGAAAGCAAACAAAAAGATTCCTGACCTTAAGGAGGATATTCGACGGCTTTTTGATAAACTGCAGAAGAAAGTCTCTCTTTTGTCCAGCTTTGTGGCTTCTGAGCAGTGCAAATGGATTTCCTCTCTCAGTGCAACCACCAAGGACACAGTTCTGTGGGACCTCCCCACCTGCCCATGGCTTTCCTTCTGCTCAAAATCTAACCATCAGTTGTCCTGATCCAAAGTTGTGGCCTAACCACCTTACCTAAGCTTCTCCAACTGCTACGTAACACTGTCTGACAGCACTGCAGTACACCCAGCTGATGGTCCTGCAGTTCTGACTCATCCTGATCTGAAAATGGCATGGTGTGGAAACAGATCGTGCACTCTCCTGCCATGAGAACTCACAGTTGTCATCTCCTCGTCCCCTCTTCTCCCCAACCACATTAATAGCTGGGGATTCCATAATCAGGAGTGTCTGAGTGATAATTCATGTGGGGACAAATGATGCAGCTCATCAGCAGTCTGAGTTGACCAAAAATGATTGTAACAACCTTTTTCACTGAAGGTTGTTAAAACCTCCATCTCTATGTATGTCTATGGTGGCACCCCAGAGTACTGTCCCCCTCGCTAGCTCCCCCCAATGGACTCATGTGTCATTAACCCTCTCCCCGGGCTTTCCCCATACAGACCATTACTGGTGACAGGGCCTCCCGTCCACACTGTACATCTAAAGGTGGAAACAAAAACAACCTCACTTATCACTGTGGTGTGTGCATTGGGACCCCCCACCAGCCTCCGCCTGCTCTGTTGCTGTTCTGCTTTCGCCAGTCAAGATGGCTCTGATCAATGCTTGGTCTATTGCAAATAAGTAATTTGTCCTTAATGATTTCTTTTGCAAGGAAAGTATGAACTTTATGTTCCTAACTGAAACATGGTAGCGGAGTATGGACTATTCCCATCTAATTGAACTTTGTCCTACAGACTGCTATTTTATCAGCACACCCCGGCTGACAAGTCATGGTGATGGACTTGCTGTAATTTCTAGGAACAAGCTTACGTACAGTCTTACTGCCCTTTTGAATTACAAATGTCTAGAGTCAGTCGGATAAACCCTATTTGTTGTATTTGAATTTACCATCGAGCAGGCCCAATCGGCTCCTTCTTATCAGATTTCTCAATCTCACTGAGTCCTTCGATTTTATGCAAGATGTATCTGGCTCTACACACATGGGAGGGCACACTTTGGACCTCATTTTTACATATGGAATGGCTATTGAACTTCTTGGCTCTAAGGATATATTTGTCAGTGACCACAAATGTATTTTATTTGATATTTGTTTTAAATTAAAGTCTCAGCCTCCTTTACATATGAGAAGCACCTGTTTCATAAACGAGGCTATGGCTGTTAACGTCTCTATGATGTTTGACAGCAATATTGTTTTAAAGGATGGCAAGGTGGAGACCTTAGTTCAATGATTTAACAATCACTCCTACTCAGTGCTAGATAAAGTAGCTCCTCTCAGACTCTTGGGAGAATTTGTGAAAGATCCCATTCACAAATTCATCCCCATGAATAAATGAAACTATCCAGAGTTTTAGGCACAAATGTCAGATGACCAAGCACTTGCGGAAACTTGAAGTACACAGGTTGCATCTCATAGAACTTATGGGTATCCTCAATGACATGGTGAAGAGAGATCTTCTTATTTCTCTAACCTAATATCTTCCAGCAAGAGAAACCATAGTCCTGCTTGATACAGTAAACAATACTGTCTCTCCAGGCACTCCAAATTTACCAATTTTCTCTAACAGTGTAGTAACTTTCTTAAATATTTTATAGATAGGGTTGTAAATGTCAGGGCATCTCACCCTCATCCAGTCCACTCACTAGTGGTTCCTTTAATCCATCCATCTTGGATTCCTTTTGTCCAGTCACTACATACAATATCACAGCCTTGTTTAGAAAAATTAAACCCTCTTCAAACCCACTGCATCTCCTACCAACCTCTCTGTTCTCAAAGGTTTTTAAATTCATTGGCCCCCGCTTAGTTAATATTATAAACAGCTCTCTTTTATCAGGTTGTGTCCCCTGTTGTTTTAAGCAGGCTATTGTTCAACCTTTGTTGAAGAAACCTAACCTGGACCCCTCCGTGTCAGGGAACAACAGGCCTATTTTTAAACTCCCTTTCTTCTACAAAATTTTAGAAAAGGTTGTTGAAAAGAATTTGTTCAAACACTGGATTTGCACAGGGACTATGACAAATCAATCTGGTTTTCATACAACATCTTCTATCATTTGTACACTGGTGACTACCAGTTATACTTTTCCTTCAAACCTGATGAGCTTGATAGACTGTCTGTATTGAATAACTGTTTAAATGCAATTAGGAACTGGATGGGAAATAATTTCCTGCAGTTAAATGTAGATAAAACTGAAGTCTTGATTACTGCTCCTGATAATCTTCGCTCAGTGATCAGGCAGAACCTTGGGGCCCTACCCTAGACTTCTCGGTCTAATCTGTGTAATCTTGGTGTGATTTTTGACCAATCCATAAGTTTTGATGCTTATATGAGGACGCTGACTCAATCATGTTTCTCTGCACTGGCTTCCTGTCAATTTTAGAATTCATTTTAAAATCTTGGGGCTCTTAGGTCCTCTCCCCAGGGTCCCTTAGACACATTTTAAGACTCGGGGAGATTGTGTATTCCAGTCGGCAGCACCTAAACTTTGGAATAGTCTCCCAATAAGTTTGAGATCCCTGGACTCTGTGGACTCTTTTAAAACGCAGTAAAAATCCTGTTCAGACAAGCACTTAGGTAGCGTGTGGTATTTTATGTTTTAACTTGTGTTTTATGCCTGTTTTTCCCCTGTGTGTTTAATCTGTTGTTTATCTTTGTTTGATTTATTTTGACTGTGAAGCGCTTTGTGACTGATGTCTGTGAATGTTTCTATATAAATAAACTTTACTTACTTACTTCATTACTTAAGATTGGTGATTTGATATTTCTTTCTGAAAAGCACTTCAGGAGTCGTAGTTTACTTCAGTCACCTTCAGTTTTCATGTACACAGGTTTGTGACTTGATTTTAATCAAGGAATCAGTTATTTTCTTACATATTGCTCTGAAAAATTAACACTGGTTTATAAATAAAATAAAAGTTGTAATATTTACAAGATAGCAGCACTGTACAGTACAGTCTAACAATGTTCATCTTTTACACTGATGATTAAACTAGGAGATTTAAATGTCTGTCCAAGCCTTCATAGTACTCAAACTGTCAGTCATCTAACATCATCTATGCAGAAAAAAAACCCTGTATTTTACTTTGGAGTTCAGGACACCAACTTCTGCTGCTGCTCCAACTTCACAACTGCACTGAATGACATGTGTCCTCACCATGCTGGCCCTGATTGGTTGTCAACAGCAGCTCCTCTGATTGAAATGATGTAAATTTTCTGACTGGAGGTGTTCCAGTTCCACTGCTGAAAACAGGCCTGATTGAGAGGATTTCTGTAATTCTGCTGTCAGGTATCCAATCAGGAGCATGTCCAATTGAATTGCTGGAGTTCTCATGAAACTGCTTGGGGGAAAATGGATGAAATATTGAAAATATAAAACCAATCTAACCACTCAAACACAATTCATGCAGACAATGTTTTCATTACATTGATGATATGATATGATATCCAGCGACAGGACATGTATTGACTTTGGCTTAAACAAAGCTGTTAAATTTTGCATGTTAATACAGGTTTGTGGCACGATAGGCTAAGCTGTATGGTTGCAGTGATTCTGGTGCGGATACAAGCCCGATGAAATAAAGTCTGTTGTTGAAGACAAACTGTTGTCATCATTTATTGTTGCAGCTATCTCCATGGACACTGCTGTCTGTCTGTCTGTCTGTCTGTCATGCTTTAGCCAATCCTCCACTCTGCTGCTCTTTTTCATCTCTCTGTCTGTTTGGTGCTTTTTTGTGATGTCAGAGCTTGCCATGCCTCCTAGTGTGTAGGGTTTGATTTTGAGACGGAAAATGATGCAAGTGAAAGCAAGTAAATAAACCGGTTATATACATTATCTGCTCTCTATTTCACTTCCCTCTCTGTCCCCTCTGTTTTGATTGCATACACACACTGGAACAAAGCACGCTGAGACATAAACCGTATGCCTCAGCTTTCCACATAGCATAGTAAAATGAAATACAGAGAGGAGGAGGTGGGAGAGTTTGAAAGATAGAGGCTCTTAGGTGAATTGTTTTTGTTGGATTAATGTTGAGGATAAATAAAGAGAAATCCGAGGTGTCGGTGAGCTGTGATGAGCTCCATCACTCCACCGCCTTAATGAAATCACCCAGCTCTTCATATTTCACTCAGCTACACAATCTGATTAAGACTGCTTCCAAATATGGACACATACACACACTCATATGTGCAAGCAAGCACAACTGTGTTGATGCATACGCACACATTCACACATCAAATATAGAGACATATGGCCTGGAAAGAGGAATGAAGGAGAGGGAGGAGGGACGGAGGAGAGGAACTGAGTGATGGGCTGATCTCTGAGGAAAACACATATGGACCTATCATGCAAACACAACCACCAATCCAGTTCCCTTGTGATGTGTCTACCGTGCCTGCATGATGTTACAACTGTGTGAGAGCGATCACATTACAATAAATATTCCTACTTCTTCCAGAGAAAAGCAGGGTAACTAATTTCAGTTTGAGTGCTACAATTAGTTTAAGTTACTACAAGGAACTTTTAACTGGTTATGAAATAGTCTTATGATGCCTCGGACGCCTCTATATGACCTGCATAAGCAAACAAAATCATCAGCGAGAAGAATGGCTATTTCTATATAGTTATTCTCAATGCCTGCCACTAGGTCTGAAATCAGACTAAATGACTTACGGCACATAGAGTGGAAGAGTCTATGTTTACATTACATGTAGCAATGTGGCATGAGAGAGTACAAAGATGTTAGTAGGACAAGGGGAGGACATTTCTCTTCGTATGATAATGTTAAAAGTAAAGTTAGGCTTGTTGTTGGTTTCCCGACTCATTTTAAAATGACAAGAGAAAAAGACAGAGAGAGAGTGCGTTTGAGCTGAGAGTACGAGACAGAGGGCAGCGGGGTAGAACAAGCTAGAAAGTGAATGAAGAGAGCGAGTGGTGGTGTAGTGAGAAAAAAGGAGTGAATCTGACAAAATAAAACATTATTTTCTCATTTCACAGCAGTTACACAAATAAATAAAGGACAAATAAACATGCCCACACCTCTATACAACCCTGTAGGAAGGTGCCACATTGCTGTATCTGGTGTGAACGCAGCCTTACAAGTGTTTGAACGGTACTAAAACAAAGTTTACTTTAACGACTATAAGTAACTTCTTTCTTTCACTCACTTTCAAAACACAAGGCACACCTTGTGTTGCTTTCACATTATGTCTTGATGCCTTTTATGTTTTATGTAAGGCTATTAGAATTGCCTTGTTGTTGAAATTTGCTATACAAATAATATAATATGTATAGAAATGTGCTATACAAATAAACTTGCCTGGCTTGCCTTACCTTGCCAAGATCCTTATGACATGAGGCAGTGGTGCTTATGGGAAATGCAGTCCTCTTTCCTGGAAAAAACTACCGCATTTGTCCACAGGGGCCACTAAAAGTTCTTTGTAGTAACTTTAAGAGTCAAGCAGAAAATAAGTATTTTCTTTTGTTTCTATGATTTCTCAACCTACAGTATTCTCAGATTTTCATCACTTTCTTATGGAGAAACATTGTCTTTCTCTTGTTCATGATGACAGTGGGTCCCTGGGTACAGACAAATACAAAAAATCTAAAAATATACCAACAAAACAAACAAACAAACAAAAAATAGCTTATTACAAGAGTCTACAGTTGCACTAGCATTTACCACTTAGTTTAGCATTTTAGTATGGGAGCTGGTAGTATGGGAGGTTGAGGAGCTCAGACATCCAAAAAGAAACCAGGAGTACAACTGCTCCTTTGCATCAAAAACAGACAGTTAAGATCTGATCAAGTTGCGTCCTGGACACCTCCTTGTTGAGGTATTACAAGCAAGTCCAACTGGGGGAGCACCCTGTGGTAGACCTAGAACACGCTGGAGGAATTACACATCCTGAACAGCCTGGGAACATCTTCGGATCTTCCAGGCAGAGCTGAGGACATGGCTGGAGAGAAAGATTTCTGGGCTACCTTGATTAAATTGCTGCCACTGCAACACTGACCTGGATAAGATGCAGGAAATGGATGGGTGGATGAATCTAGTATCAAATCCACTGAATCATTTAGAATTCCTTATTGATGCTGGTAAGGTTTGGCTTTCAGTGTTTGCAAGTAACCAACTTTGCACACCTTATTTGTCGAAAGCTACTTTCTCTAAATGCCGAAGGTCCCAATCTTCAATTGAGAAACTTTATATATTGTATGTTTATGCATACAGGTTTAACTGGGAGATTCTATTGCACCTCTTGAGTTCTTCACTGCATTTATTGTTGAAAATCTTTATTTTGACAATTATTCTGCTTGAGTCTCAATATCACAACTTCAACTGGTTCAGTTTTGTGATTCTTACATGCATGGCACAATGGTCTCATACTTCCCGTCTCAGTCCAGTCATCCTTAAATGTGTGTTTTTCACTGTCAACTTTTCTTTTTCTGTATCAGCTAGTTTTGAACAAGACATTTTACTTTATAACCGGAGTTCCTATATTTCACAACAACCTTACCTTTGGCTACTAGCGGGCGGCTGAATGATGAAAGCTGATGCGATAGTGATGCATCACTCAAAAGTGGTCCAGATCAGGTTGCAGTTAAATTTTGTTCCCAGTCCGGATTAAATTGTTATTCAGTCCAGATCTGGACCAGAGTCCGCCTGTTGAGTATTTATGAAATAGACTGTCTTTACAAGAGAGGACGCAGCACTCATCTATTGGTCTTGTTGGACTGCAAAAACACAAAGAGTGGCCAAATACAGACACACATTAACTAGACAACAGCTCAAATTCAATTTTGGCTGTTTCTCAAGTTACTTACAGAATTAACTAGCTAATAACTAGCTAATAATGAAAGGTGCTACCTAAACTATTTTAGCGAGGGGAGATAAAAAGGATCCCTTGTTTTGACTGAGCCCTTTGATTGTCCAACAAGAGATGATTTTTATAGTCATTTCAAACAAAGGCTCTGGCCTCGGGGCTCCTTGACTCTTTGGGCCCATGCCTGGTGCCTGGAAGGCCTGTTTGATAATCCATCCTTGCTTGGTGGAAATATTATCAATACTTGGATGAGAAATGGCAGAAAAGGTCAAATCTAGGGTTGTCCTTAACCAAGGATAATCACTCCTGCCAATCGATTGGTCAGAGAGGAGAAAAAGAAAAGTCATTTTTCTGTTCATATTCAATACTGGAGGAACTGCAGGGACTTATGATATTTCTATCGCACATATTTCTACTTGGTTAGGCCAGTCTGTGACTTTTCTTAAATGTTCAGCCTTTTCAATCACAGTTTCAAAGCTACAGTGCGAAAAAAGACAGTATAACAGAAAACAGTTCTGTCTAAGAATGCTGACCAATTAAAAGCCCATGTTATCTGTCTGTCTGTGTCTAACATGTCTTACACCTTACTCCTAGATGCCAAACATGTTTTTTTTTAAATCAAATGAGCCTTTGTCTCCATTGACTTTATTTCTGAAATGATAATTAATCAACAAGAATATATATATATATATATATATATATATATATATATATATATATATATATATATATATATATATATATATATATATATATATATATATTTATTTATTTATTTATTTATTTATTTTTTTTTTTTACTAATTGAAGTCATTTATTCAAGTAAAAATGTAAACATTCGGTGGTTCCTCCTCCTGCACCTTTTATCTGTATACATGGGATTAACTGAACAGACAAAATAAGCAAAATATGGACATAACCTTGAAAACTTGTTAACTCTGTTAATCTACAAATAATCGATAGACTATTTAATTGCTGTTATATTCTGCAGCGGGAGAGTTCAGATTTGTTGACATAAAATGGTATGGGTTACTCACTGGTAATGATATTGATGGAGGTGGCAGCTTGTCTGGGAGAAATGAACAGAAGATATCATCTGTAGTGTGTCCTCAGTGCTGGATTCTCTTCTCATACCTTTAACAATCATAGAACTATTCAACAAACAGAGTGAGAGGTTAAGTGTGTGTTTGAGTTTGGAGAACCTCAATCCACAGACATCCTGGAAAATGATGTTAGTGAACTGCAGATGGCATGTTCATGACCTGTTTTGATGTTTGATGTCTTCATAGCAAGGGACCAAAGAGGAAAAGGATGCTTGTAAAACATTCTTGTCCAATTTTATTTGTCACTTCCTGCATTTTAAATATAGATTTTGTGCGTCTCAATTAGAGATTTTTTTGTTGTTGTTGCAGCCCCACTTTGTGATTAAGACTGAAAGAGCAGGTACATTTTCAAATTAATACCTGCATAATGCAGCTCTAAGATCGAGACAAGTGCTTTCCTGGTGATATTGTTAATTTGTGAGTCTTGGCTGGGCCAGCAAGAAACTCATTACCTGTTTTCAAGTTTAATCCATCCAGTCCAGTCTAGCTGCACTGCAGATTCCACAATGCCATTAAAACAACAATAAAACTCATCAAAGAGCAGGAGAGAGAGTGAGAGAAAGAGAAACAGAGAGACAGAGAGAGAGAGAGAGAGAGAGAGAAGGTGGGGGTGGGGGGGGTGGGGGGTTCCAGGGAGCCAGGGAGAAAGAAATGAAGAGCAAGAAATAGTGGAAGAGAACGGAGCATGAGATTTGAAATACAGTACATAATTTAGACTTAAGCTCAATTTTTAAAAAAAATTGAATTACATTGGCCATCAGTTCCAGTGGCTGTTTTAAAAAGACAATTGGAAAAAAAATTAGATATTCACATCCTGCAAGCTACCAACATCAAAATTAGTCCCCCAGACTCGAGATGAAGCAGCTGCAGACTGACTGACTGTCCTATCGCAGTCTGCTTAATGAGATGCTGTGGGACAGAATAAGACTCAAGATCCATTTTTTAAGAGTGCTATCTTCTACGAACAGATGAAGCTCTTACCTAAATTCTAGTGATTTCACTTTAAAAAAAGAATCAGGCTCCCTTATTTTAATACACGTCTCATCCACAAACCTATTGAGAACCTTCATGGTTACAATCATAAAACATTTTGTCTTATTATTAATTTGTATCATATGATGACATTTTTGACTGACTAGTGCTAGCCCCGGCAGGCCAGCTAGCAGGTTAGCGGTTAGCTCACCAGCTCGACTTGCAAATATCACTTTCTGGTGTGACCGGGCCTTAAAACTTACCATAGGTATTGCCTGTGATTGTGAATGTCAATGATATCAAAGGTATCAAATTTAAATTTTAAACAAATGAATAAATAATAATACTTTTGAGATAAAAAAGATTTGAATTTGCAAGAAACATTTGTCAGTGCTATCAAAAATGACCCTTACAACTATTAGCCTTTCCTCATCAGCCGCCACAGGGGTTAAGATTTGGTTAAGTTTAAATTAAATTCAATAAACTTTATTTGTCACAGAGGTGGTTTGTTGGGGACACAAACTGCCTCAGGAATAAATGTCTTTCTCCTTCGGACTGTTGAGCATTTAAAGCTCCAAAGGCATCTTCAGAGGGAAGCCATTCAAGGGAAGAGTTGAGAGGTATGAGTCTAGAATAACATTCTTAAAGTCAGGGAAAGATTGTGGTCATACTTTTAAGAAACCAGTATTAATGGATAGTTGGCAATTTGATCTGTGCACTTTTTACAGACATCCATCCACCTCGACCTCCTCCCTATGCTTTGCCGAAAATGTATATAACCATCTCTGTAAGAGTTTTACGGGTAACTGTCGGTTGCACATGGTGGCAGAGGAATGACAACCACATTTTGCAAATCTCAACAACACATCTTGAGGACTTCAGCGTCCAGCGAGCTTATTGGTTGATCAAACACCAGTCTCGAGGCAGGCTCTGGAAAAAATATGAACACATTATACTTAAAATCCCTACAACTAAAAGAAACTGCCACACAAAGTCTGAGACGGACCCCTGTGCACTCTCGCTTACATGCAGTCGAAAGAAGCATGTTACAGACTTAGGAGGTATTTTATGGCACTATAGCCAAATTAGACTACATCCACCATTGCTTCCGAAAGACAACAGTCAGTATTCACATGGCCATTAGAGATTGTTTGTCAAAACTGTAATATATAAACATCTTAACAGGTCATTTTGAGTGTTTGAACAAAAAGACAGTGATGTACTTTTTCTGGTGAGTACAGCCTCAAATAATCCCCATTCAAAAGGTCTTTATTGGAATCATTAGTACTTTTTGTTTGTAAATTTTTTTTTAGCATATTCATGATCTCCTAAGGATAAATCCGTATGAATTTCATGACCCGATGTTTCAATAATTGCCATCGTCAGGCCAGAGTTTCCTCTCGACCAACACTTTGGTCCATGACAAGGGTGCCAGACTTCTTGTTAAATTCCTGTAGATGTTCATGCTCCCTTGAAGACGAACCCTTTGGATTTTGACCCCATGCGCATTCTTCTAGCACCACCTTGTCAACAAATCTAATAAGCAGAGTGCAGTGAAATCTGCATCAGTACATTCATCTACCTATGGGCATGAACTGTTGCTATACTTTTCAAAACTTTTTGTATTTTAAGACTGAAGAAAACCATAAATCATCATCTTGTTCCCTCTGTCCAATACTTTTGTATTATGGGCTGTAATGAAGTTTACATCCTCTAGGGGCTGCTAGTGGGGCTTTAGACTTTAGTCTTGTTTATTTATTATTATTGATATCCTATTATGAACTGTAATGCACTTTGTGGGTATCAGTCAATTCCATTTCATTGCTTTTTGCAGAGTCGGGCTGAAGTAGAATTGGGGAAAGATAGACGTGAGAGGTTGGGGGGATGAGTAGGGACGATGGGGGTGTACAGCTCCATTAAGACAACAGTTAAAGTAGTGGTGACTACAGAGCCGAGAGGAGACAGCTCTGACCAAGAGTTATTAGTCAGCAGCACACTAATCAGCACTGAGGACAGGGCCAGGGTCTTTTTGTACTACGCTCCAGTACGCGTGACAACGTGCTTCGTCCCTGTGCCAAAAACACCACTGTAGTTGTTATTGGCCATCACGCCTCTACCTGTGGTGATGGCGTTTTTCCAGCCCGGCTGATGATGATGACTTGTTTCAGCTGCTGTGATAAAGATTCCACCTGCAGTGACGACACCTATGCACAGGATGGAAAGGAAACACACTGAGAGAATTGCATTTCCACCTGACTGGCTCTGGCAGATTCCATCACAATACGTGCTGTGTGCATTTATAGCTCGCATTAATGGGCTTTTCCTTATCCAGATGAGATATTCCGTTACATGGATTACATATTAATAGCAGGTTAAAAACATAACCTTGCAACTTTTCCTTAGTTTCCTCCTCATATCACTTTTCTTTGTTTCTCTCCAGGCTCAAACACAGTGGGCCATCAGCTCTTAATGATGAAAGACAAAACCTACTGCTTTGCACTTCAGCTACTGCTATATTGGTCTGATACTGTAATGAGACTGAACGAGCAGTGTGTGTGTTTGTGTGTGTTGTGTTATCATTGTCTAATGCTTAGACTTAAGGGCTCAGATGAAGATTCAATTACTGTGGCCTGTTGTTCACAGCCCATGGCTACATACACACACACACATGCAATCACGTTCACACAAACTCACACGAAAGCACGGATCTATACACTGTCACAAGATTGCCTACACACACTTCATATAATACCCATAGTTCATTGACTCAATGAAATTTGAATGCCCTCAACACGCAGATAAACAAGCACGCACGCACACACTCACAACACACTCGACAACAAAGTCATTTGAGAACCCTGAAGGAGCAATATCCAAATCTGCCAAAGAGAAAAGAATGATAATTCTATTGAGAGTCAATCTCGGGGCGTTTTGTGATTATGGTTATTTATTTGGAGCCGCGCAGTACAGTCAGCGTCAGAATGAACGCAAATATCGATCTCTTTTAGGATATGAAAACACCTGCAGGCCTCAAATCATTCCTCGCAGTCTCTCTCCACAACACTCATTCATTGGCTCCCCCCTCCTCCACCTCCACCTTAGTTTCACTTGCTCTTTTACCACCTTCTCATCTTCTTTCGAGATGGGTCATATGAGGAAAAAAAGAATATTTGCCACTTTGTTTTAACAGTTGTGTGTGTTGTTTTCCACACTATCACTTTTGGAACTTGTTTTCTCTCCCACAACAGCAACAAAATACAAATACCAGTTAAAAAAAACGAACTATAATGTTTTTTCTTAGTGAATACAGCAGCAGCAAGGCCTAAGGGCAGAGATCTGAGTCTGAGAGGTCTGTCTGTCCAACACTTTGATTCAGATAACTCTGTCCAGCTTGTCATGAAATTTGCAGTAAATATTCACAGTACCCTGAGGAAAATTCCCAATATTCACAAAATGAACACCATCATCAAGCAAATCTTCCCCTTTATCTATGATGTATGTGGAAAACATGAAATGTACATGTGTCCATTTGTTTTCCACTAATAGACAAATGTACAATACATTTTATGTTGATATGTAGATGGTTCTAGGTTCCAGAAGATGAACTCCACTTATTGTGATGAGGTGCTCTGGCACCACCCTCAAGACATATTTTCCAGTTTTTGATGCCATTATTATTTAAAGTTCCACTAATCAATGATTTTATATTCACAATGATTTAAATGTCTACCTGTAATGTGAAAGGAGAGGCTTGTAGCATCAAACCCACACAGAGTTACCACCCAGCTCTATTGGGCGTAGCTTCCTAGGCCTTTTTAGCTCATTGTTGTGGTTTTACAGCACATTTGGTTTGGTTTTTGTCCTCTGTATTTTACATGTTGTGTTTTGTTAGCTGTTTCCATTCCTGAGGATCTATTTCACCAAATTTGCAACATGCCAGCTGCAATTTGTAACACAGGATTATGTTCTTCATTTTGACACGCTTGACTAATCAAGACAAATGCCATTCTTACGACGTGCATGACCATACAAGAGCCTGGCAGTACTCACAAATTTATCTGCAAATTGTGAGCAACAATCAGTTATGAAACACAACGCTGCATGTTGTAAGCAGTACTCACACTTTTTTGAATTGATTCATAGGTTGGCAAAATACCCAGTTTTGCTAAGGTACAAAGCTAATAAATCTCAAGTCTCTTATTTCTCCACTCCTGTATTTATTAGTAAAGAGCAATGTGAAAAACATGCAGCAGACTTCTCAGCAGGCAAAGTTAGCAATTTTCTGGTGAAAAAGCTGAAACATTTAGCAGCTAAAAGCCAGACATTTTCTCTCAGCAGCCTGGAGACTAAGGCCCAGTCCCAAATCCCTTTCCTTGGCCCTACCACTCGTTTTGGAGTGCCCTCCATTGGTAGTGGTCCCTCAAAACGGAGCCACAAGGGGTAGAGGTTGAAAAATACTCTGTTTGGAGGGCTATATCGATCCCCAACAGAAACGGGATGCCCTACCCTACACAGGCGCGTGCAAAACGGAGGGGTAGGGCTAAGTGGTAGGGCTAAGGGGGGGAATTTGGACTGAACCTAAAACAAAGCTACAAAGAGAGAGAATATTTGACTTTTTTTGTGTCTGTTGGATGTGTAAATAGGCCACCATTGCTGACACATTTGCTCATAGTGGAGTTCCTCTGCCATAAGTGTCCACAAAAAATAGTTATTGCCACTTTACCATTATGTCACAATCATGCAGGCAGATTGACAGTGAAATCTCTGCCCATTTTGGTTAGATATATGACCTTCCCTTTAGTTATAATTCCAAATGATCATGTATGTGCACAAGATAACTAATGACTGAATTGCCATTGGGTCTGCTGTGGATATTCATGTTCCCCAGAGGATGAACCTCATTCATTTTGGTGATCCCATTTCATTTCCTTTAGCACCATCTTTGCACAAACATTTCTACATGCACACAAAATATTGCACTGTAATACCCTGATTGCCATGGAATTTTCTGAGCACAAATATGCTCCCCTGAGGCTGAACCCTCATGAATTTGGTTTATCCAGGATCTGTCTTTTAGTGCCAGTCTAACATCACACTTAAAAATGTTGAGCCCCATAGCAGCAAGGCCACAAGAATAGCAAAAACATCAATATGCTGTTCTGTCTAACAGCTAATAAGCCAAAGGTTTACATTTATTTAGCTAAATCAGCCCAATTCAGTCCACAATAGTCCAATTATGTCAAATTCCGGGCAGTTCTATCCAGTGGCGTAGGCAGAAATTGTATTTTGGGTGGGCCAATACAAAAGTGGGTGGGATATCTTTTCCCAGAAAAACTGACTGAAAAAAAAAACTGAAAAGTCAGAAGAAGAAAAAAAGAGTAAATATAGACAAACTGAAAAATGAGCAACCAGTTTACTTTGCAACGTTCTGCATCACAAAGACAATAACAATAAAACACTGCCTATCTAACATGCTCAACCAGTAAAGGCTGTACACAACAGTATAGGCAAAAAGTATCTTTTATAGCTTCTCCAGCTTAAAATACAATATAATTGCACCAGCAAGCCCAGCTGCACATCGGCTCTACAGTGCATGGCACTGTTAATTAACTATTTTATTGCACAAAGTGGCAACTAAACATAACCCCAGACAGCAGAGAAGGTGTTAACTTAGACAGAAATCGTACATGTAACATATCGCTGACGCATTCATTATAGCCTACAGCCATTGTTGCTTCAGTACTGGTCAGCTCATGAAAAAACAAATCTGCACATTTTACAGAAAAGTGCGTCCTTACACTCTATTCCATCAAGAACACTATCCACACCACTGTGATGAGAAGCACCTTGATATTCCATTCTTGACTGTGCAGGGAAATACATACAAATTTAGTTGTGAATGTGGTGCATAAATGGTACATAAATCGGTGGGTGAACTCATAGCCGTGGGAACATGACTTCAGTTGGGGGTGCAGGGGATGCGCGGGTGTAGGGGTGCTGACTATTAAACACTCCCCTCCCCCTAAAATGTTTGAGTTTATTAAATACTTGCAGTAATCCCACTACAGCGTGTGTGTCTCCCCATTCAGAGAGACACTGTGCGCATTTACGCATGAGGCACAGCAGTGTAACTTCATTGATTATTTAAATTTCCCGACCCACCGACAGGATCAGCCAGGATTTAATGTTAATGCTAATGCTAATGTTCTTCTACACATCCTAAAGGTCACACACACAGTCCAGGCTCATACAGCTTTCTGAAAAAATATTTCAGAAGCTAAACGTTTAATTTGGTTTCCTCTGCAGAGTTTGCTCTGTCCTGTCCAGTTCATAACTACAGTTTTAGTAGTTGGGCTGCCGGAGACTTTTCTAACCGGCATGTGTCAACCAGGTCTGTTAGCCACACGTCTCACACCTGGTTCCCCATTCCACCATCTTTACACACAGGGTCTATTTTTGCTGGAAAAAAAAAATATTGCAACAACACAGCCTGTAGACTGCCAGCCACTTGGAGGATGCAGCACCCCCAGCACCCCTGCTTCCCACAGCTAAACCCGCATCAGGCTGACCGGGAGAAAGCGCTGTACCTCCAGGGAGCAAGTGGCCAGGCTGACCTCTCTGTGGGCTGATGAGTCTGGTGGACTCAGTCGATGGAGGAGGTGGCATGTCTTCTTCCTCAACTTTATCAAAACACATTAAAAACTTTGTTTAGCCGTTGTTGTAGTGTTAATGTTACATTGCCTGAAAAGCCAGCTAGATGGCTGAAGGCAGCTCAGGAAGCTCTGTGTGTCAGAACCAGAGGAACCAATTACATTCCAGAGACTTCCACAGTTTCAACAGTTCTGTTTTAATCAGACAGTTCAACAGACACAACAAGTCAAAAATAAATCAAGTTTGTATTTTTATATTTTTTTATATTTATTGTTACAAAATGTATATTGATCAAACTTGGATGGGTGGGCCAGTGTGTAATGTGGGTGGGCCAGTGCTGGCCAGGCCTATTACTGGCTACAAGCCTGGTTCTATCAGGTTTTTACATCAGTTATTAAGTTCAGTCTCCAATTCACCCCTGTCCAACCCAGTCTGGTCCAGTCCAGCATCAATTCAGTTATGTTCAGTCTTGTTGAGCCTAAAACAACAGAAATCCAAAGAGTCAAAAGAAAAGCAAGGGAATTAAGATCAATAAAGCAATAGCAATAAAGTGAGAGCAATAAAGAGACAGAACTGACAAGGAGGACAGGGTGGTGGTGTGTGGAGGAGCAGGAAGATGCTTGATGAACAAAAGTGTCTTTGTACTATACAAGGTCCAGCAGTCAAGTAGACGATGTGTAGTGGACGTGAGTGATAAAATAAAAGCAATCATCAGCATGGAAAGAAGTGTTTATGAATTATTTACAGGTCGGAGGGATTTACAGTATATGCCAGCTGACTTAGCTAAGGACCCGCTTCCTCCCCTCTCCATCTCATTATTTACTCATCCCATCTTCCACTCTGTTTGACCCACACCCCTTGACACATACTCTCCCTGTCCAGTAGATCTACGCATATAACATCGCTTTCATCTTTTTATGTTCTCTTTATGCCTTCCCCAATAATTTTTGTCCGTCTCCTCTTCATATCCAACTCATCTTTCATCCATCTGTTTGTCCTGGATTTTTTCCTCTAATCTTTTCCCTCCTCCTGTCTTTCTTCCTTTTTCTCAATCACCTCTCTCTTCTTTTTTTCTTCTGGTTCATCCTTTTTCTTCTGTTTCATCTCTGCTTTTCTCCATTTCTTCCCTACAGTCTTTATTTTTGGTAGCATTAGACAGTTATTCATTAAAAAAGCAGTTTTCCAGAAACTTAAACCACCCATTTAATTAAAATTGCATTGAATGGAGCCTACAGTAGCAGTAGTTCAGACAGGCACAGAAATCTATTGTTTATAGTCACATGTTCATCCTCCAATCATGTCCACAGCGTATCTACTGTATATCAATAGGCTTAACATAAACATTTGGCATTCTTTCAGTCTGCATACAATAATGCTGAGCTCTGTATCCTTGCTGCCTGCTTTCAGAAACTTAAAGGGAAGTTCAGGTTAATTTAAACTTTTCCCATAAATGTGGCCATTGCCACAAATTCATTTGTAATACTTACACAGCTGGGATCACTCACATCTGTGGACACTTCTAGATATTCTGAGTCTGGCAGTAAAAAGATGTCCCACTCATTTCCCCGAATCTCTATAACAGAGCTGGAGAGAGCAAAGTGACACATTGAGTCACAATGGCCACATTTATGAGAAATACATCAGGTTGAAATGAACCAATGCTTAAAACCTTGACATGTGTGTCCTGATATGCTCTGATATTTTGGGCCATTTTGGGGGAGGCATAACAAGCTGTAAACAACACTGACATGTTATTTTCTAATACTGTTATGGCAAACACATTAGCAATCAGTTATCTATTTACAGTAACACTTCATTTTACGGGTCTGCCAATTTCATGGTAATTAGGTAATAATTAGCAAGTAACCTCTATGAAATTTCTTTGAAATTACTCCAAAATTTACCTTTAATTTCATGGTAAGTAGATATGATAAGTAAGTAACTTATTTGAAATTTTGTTGAAATTGTCCCCAAATTACCCCAGCATTTACCTCAAATTTCATGGTAAGTAAGCGAGTTGTTGCAGCTTAATTTCCAAGTAGTTTCTGTCTTAATTTCTACTGAGCAGATCCCTAAGTTGAAGTGAGATGTTGCAGCTTAATTGCCAAGTAATTTCTGGTTAACTTCTGTGGATCATACCAACTTCCAAGTGTTTTCTGTCTAATTTCTACTGAGCTGACTCCTAAATTGAAGTGAATTGTTGCAGCTTAATTTCCAAGTAGTTTCTGCCTAATTTCTGCAGGCCAGTAAAACCGCGTCAAGCAGCACAGAGCAGACTCCTCATTGTATAGCAATAATGAACGCAATTAAAATAGACAAATTGAGAAGCCATTTAACTATGTAGCCTACTTACCAATAATAGAAGCACAAAAATCAAGGAAAATGACAAAATCAACGAAATCTGAGTAAGTTAACATAATCGGGCAATTTAGTTGCCCTACTACTACAGTAATTACGGTAGCCTAAAGCCACTCTTTGGCTTTGACTAAGCTAAGTAGGAGTGCAACTGAATTTAAAAGGTGCACAGCTTCCCTGCAGACAAAAAGCTCCACTTCTGCAACACTCCCAGTGGGATAGGACGCCATGCAGAGGACGGAGAAAAACTGCGTCGGAGCTGAAACGCGGCGCACACAAGCCTGGTGGGATCCCAGCATTAGAGTAACTTATAATCACATTTTCATGCATTATGACAGTGATTATTGATGCATTATAAATTATTATAATGTATTACAACTATGAGAATTATAATACACTGATCCTTGCAAAAAAATGTCAGTGAGTGACCTGCAATTGTTAAGTATTGTGATTATATACCTTATTTCATTATAAAATGCTTTATAATGTGTTATGATTATTGTTATAAAGAGTTATAAATATTTATGAGTGCTTATAACTATAATTATACAGTGCTTTAAACAGATTATAACACAATATAAGAATGTTTATAAGGCATTATGGACATGGGCTTCATAGAAGTCAGCGGTCGTGTGTTTTTTGTGTGGCCTGTTTTGTGTGCTTGTAGAGTTATTATAATTTTCTCTTTTGAATTAGCCTGTTATTTCTATACTATTTTTGAATTTCATGTCGAATCTGGTTTAGCTTCAGTTTAATTTTCAGTAGTTTGTTTTTATTAGTTTTGTTTTTATCAAAGATTATTGGAGAGCGCATCAAAGACTGTCACAAGATGGTTCCATTCATTATCATGTCAACCATAGGCGACACTTTGTGTATCTACAGACAGGGTCTCATAAACAACATATTGAGAGAGCCTGGCGTTCTTATAAGGAGAACATCTACTGCTTCAGGGGGCTCTTAAGATGAACCTCAGATTCATTGAGTGGAACCACTGGTTGGCCAAAAAACATGATGGAGTGGTTGGATGCCTTTTTAAAGACATCAGAGTGTTATTTGAGGTGTAAAAGTAACACAACATGACAACGCTGTGTTTTCATGTTAGAAACCTTGTATAAATTTAATTTCTATGTTCCACAGAAGTTAACCAGAAATTACTTGGAAATTAAGCTGCAACAGCTCACTTCAATTTAGGGCTCTGCTCAATAGAAATTGGACAGAAACTACTTGGAAATTAAGCTGCAACAGCATCACTTACTTACCACGAAATTCAAGGTAAATACTGGGGTAATTTGGGGGCAATTTCAACAAAATTTCAAATAAGTTACTTGCTTATTATATCTATTTACCATGAAATTGAAGGTAAATTTTGTAATTTCAAAGAAATTTCAAAGAGGTTACTAGCTAATTATCACCTAATTACCATGAAATTTGAGGTAAATTTTGGGGTAATTTCAAAGAAATTTCAAAGAAGTTACTTACTAATTACCACCTAATTACCATGAAATTCGCAGACCGTAAAATGAAGTGTTACCCAATCTTCACTATCCTTATAGCTCTGTTTTGGTCTCCACCAACTCCAGAGAAAAATATCTGGCTCTTTAGCTGATAAATGCTTCACTATGTTCACTAGCTAGTCTCTAACTGTGTCTGTCTGCTGTTTGGCGCTGAGCAGGTAGTGTACAGTGGATTTTTAGAGCTTTTTCACTGCCTGCTGCTGCTGGAAATGAGGTTGTTGAGAGCTGAACCAAAACAGTAAAGCTGCAAACTGAAAACTGACTGAAAGCAATAAACTGAAAGATCCTAAAATGCTCCATAGAGCTGAGGGGATGATAATTATCTGTGGATTCACCACTATGAGTGATGCCCTTTCACATTTACACATAGTCATTTGATCCATTGGTAATATTACATTTGAAAAATTGATTAGTGCAGCTTTAATGCATTCATTATGGTGTTCAATGACACCCTCAGATCTGCAAATTTCTCCAAGCTCACCGCTGTTATGTTGAAACCCAGCATGATTCATAGTTGTGTTTCAAAATAGCATTTTTTTTCTATTTGGGGGGCATAGTTGGGTGCCACAACAAAACCAAGTTCTTCTCTAAAATGGACAACTTGCATCCCAGCAAGCAAACAAAGATAATAAAGTGCCAGAGTATGTCGTCTGCTCTAAGCCCCCTGCCACAATGATCCTTTCACACTGCCTCATGATTTAAGACTGGGAGATAACACACCAGATGCTCTCCTGTGGGGAAAAACTCTGCCATGAGAAAGGAATGGCATCAAAGGAATCAGCAAAGTTTGGATTAAATAATGCATTCTGCATGTAACTTTAAATATCTGCAGTATGGTAGTCATTCAGATTCAGAAAAACTTTATTGTCCATCACAATGTATGAGAAGTTAGTCTTTGATGTGACACAAAGTACACATCTTTTATCAAAAGACTAGCAGATATAAAATAAAAACACACACACTTTGTTCACGTGCACTGTAGACCTGTTTACAATGTTAATGGAAGTTGGAATGATGGATTTTTTTACACTGCTTTTTTTGGCCTTGGTTCTTGATATGCCTAATTACTCTTGTTAATTATTTTTGTTACCAGGCAACAAATTAAAGTATGCCCACTGAGTTAGCATTTGAGTGCACAGCCTTCAGACAATTCTTGTATGCTAACTTTGTAAAATAGTTTTCACAGCCTGAGGTACCAGACTTTGTTCACAAATGTGGCTAGTTAAAGGCAAATCTATGCAGTCTAACCAGTGTTGTTCTGACATCTGTCCTCTGCTCTCTCTGCTCAACAACAGCCATTTTGCCAGACAAATCTCAATGCAAAGACAACTGAGAGAGGTCAAGAGTTGAAACATTTTCAACACAACTGCTTGCTCAAGATAAATTTAGCTAAAAGCAAAACAAACCTGCTTTCACAAATTAGTGCCAAATCAGTGGCTTATACGTGAGACGTGTCCCATCTGAAATGTTAATATTTAAAAGTGTTGCCAACTGTGCTAAGACATGCCCAGGTTTCTGAGTAGAAACTCTATAATAGCATTTGAATCCACCAAAATAGGACTGGTAACAACAAAAGTAAGAATCTGTTCAAATTACACTGGGACCTGTCAGCACAGAAAGAATTTTTCATTCTCAGGTCACCTTCTAGTCTCATTTGCCATCCAATGCATGTCTGAGCTAACCTTTGAGTTTAAAGATGCCAGTATGCTTCTAACAAAGTGCTTGTTGGATCGTCAAACAGTGTTTGAAATCAGCTCCACTGAGGGTCCAGCCTGAAAGAAACTAGAGAATCCATATATGAAGAACTCATTATTTTTGTCAGATAGATCTAAATTTTTGATTCAGTTTTTTCTTTTGTATTGTGTCCAAAGGAACTGTTGTATAAATCTAATTGTCAGTCATATTATTAGCGTATACATTAACCTGTATTTTCAATTAAACCGTTTCATTTATATTTGTAGTTACTTCAAAATCATTATACTATGTCCCAGGTACCTTTGTACTAACCTTGTGCCCTTTTTTTCTTTTTATCTGTCCTATTTCCCCCTTTATATGGTAGTACTATTTAGAAGTGCTACTGATAGAGCATTATAATGTACCATAAGCAAATTGTGAGTGCCTGATAAGGATTATAATGACAATACATAATGGGACTAGTACAGTTAATGATGTGATACCAAATTAAATATAATTTTCTTATCTTCTCCTGATAATTATTTTGCAACAAAAGTCTGCCTGTTTGTAATGGGTCCTTAAGCTGCTGTCATTGCGTCACAGTGCGCTTGAGTAAAAGTACTATTAATTCCTCCTTTGAGAAAGCAGGAGATCTGAGAGGTCCAGCAAGGGTACATGCAGCTGCTGATGTGTGGTTCCCGGTTATATACCAGATGAAAAGAATGAAGAATTACAGTAGCCATTTCTTTTGTTTTACTCCAGGCTAATAAAGCTCAGCACTCCTTACACTTGGAAGAGCTTGTAAAAGCACAGCTTGTTTTAAAGGTTTTTTTTTTTTTTTTAGACAGCTTTGGAGATGTTGGAAGGCATATTTTTCCCCTTTTAACTTAGCTAGGCAAGCTTTGCTAGGCTAATCATGTCTGTTATGAACAGGCTGAGATAAAATTGATGTTTATCTTCTCATCTGACTCTGTGGAAGGCTACATTCAAGGCAAGGCAAGTTTATTTGTATAGGACATTTCAACAACAAGGAGATTCAAAGTGCTTTACATAAATGCATTAAGACAAAGAGCAAAAGAAACACATTATAAAAAGACATAAAATTAAAAATAGTTATTAAACAGCTAGAGAGAATAGAAAATAAAAATTAGCTAAAATAGGATGTGACAGATAAAATACGGGAATAAAAGTTACAGTGCAGTGCAAGAAATGAATCAAAAGCCTCAAGCAGCTGTCTAATTGACTTTTTAGGGAGACACTGTCACAGGAGTCGAGTCTTCTGAAGGTAAATGCATGGACAAGTTTTTCCAAATCCTGCTGAGACATAAGTCCTTTAATCCTATAAAAAAGTGGGGAGACAAAATGGGAGAAGGGCGAGGTGTAAGTTTGCTCCCAGCAGTGAAGAGCTCTTTCATCAACAGGGCCCCCCTTTATAACTTGTATTAAATGCATTTTGGGTGATTGGATTGCAATTGGATAGTGCTTGATCACATGAAATTACAGGTGTAAATGCACCCAAGATGTATTGAGGACGGATTGTGATCTGATCGTCCAAACCACCTCCAGTGGTCGTCAGGGATGCATTGTGACCACATTGAACACAAGTGTAAATGCAATTACGATGTCAGTTCATATACAACAATTACATGGGCCAAAATACGTAATCGAATGTGACTGTTCCAAACCAGCGAGGTAGCAGCCACTAGCCAGTTAGCAAGCTAAGCTACTTCTTCCCCCACTTCAAAGAGCAAGCAAAAACCCATACAATAGCACAGCTTCATAGATGGCTTCCATCGTTTTGTTTTTTTGCTTTTGGTGACGTTTGGTTGTTAGAGCGGGACAAAGCGATCTGATCTCAAATGGATCTCAATGTGGACACTCAAGACACATATTAAAACCAGGTGTAAATGTAATCAGGTTAAATCATATCTATATACAATCTGGATACAAGACACATTTTAATGTAAGGTGTAAAGGGACTCAGTGTGAATGCAATGTGTCCTGGACCACTTTAAAGGACCGCCTACTCAACTGACGTCCTCTCTATTTTCCAGCAGACTAGGCACGGGAAGTGCATTGCTGCCTCCTGGTCCTTGTACCCTTTGTTGAATGCTGTGTTCAACTTGTCCCAACAATATTTGCTGCAGTGACATTACTGTGCCCATGGAAATGTTTACTGAAACAACAATTACTGAAAGCAGCCTCTAATTTTTGAAGTAAATCATTGAAGAAAACGTACATCAATACAATAAAGAAATCACCTGGGAAGCTTGCCCTGCTAGACATTTTGATATTTAATTTGTCTGATTTGTGTGACCCAGAAATTACTGACTTCTCTGTGTGTTGCACTTGATAGGCTTGCAGCAAATTCACCTACAGTTCAGTGTTAAAATGGCCTGAAAAAACAGAATCACACCGTGGTTGTATGTCAATGAATTGGTATTTTTTTGAGTATTTTAGTACCAACACCATGGCTGCACAGGAACCATATGCATATTTAAATCAAGACTCATTTGGAACTGGCAAGACGCATGCAGAGATTTCCACCTCACTGCAGCAGATGGGTATCCAGTGATACTCTGAAATAAGAGTTAGAAGATTCTGTGTTCAGCACACCCTTAAGCAAAAAAGACATATTGGACAAAAAACTGGAGAGGGCTGTGATTGGATCAATACATGAGATAAGTTTTCATTTTGGTTTTCACATTTTATATCCTGCCTATCTTTCAAACGTTAGCAAATGGCTATATTTTTCTTAACAGACGGGCCCATCTTATGGCTGTAGGTTCATGAGGAATGCGTGCACGAGAATGTCAAGTTGGATAAATCCTAAGAGTGATTCATCAGCCATACCATGAATTCCGATGCCAGGTAAGTATTATGCTAAGAATTCAGTGAAACAATAAGTATATTGTTATGTAGGCTAATAATAATAATAACAATAACCATGTTGATGTACATCACCTTTAGAAATAGCTTAAATATACTGTATTTAGTGGAACTTAAAGCAACAAGAATATTATAACCAGCTCATGTATTTAGGAATTCCCTTCTTGTAAACACGTTTTGTGAGTATTGTGGGCTAATGTGAAAGATAGAAGCCTGCATTGATCATAATATTTCAATTTTCTTCAGTGTGCTTGTAATCTAAATCCAGGCCCTTATCATGTTGAATATATGGGCCATAAACTTCACATTGATCAAAATGAGAAGCTTGGGATGTTCAGAGTGACACATGTCTTGGTAGTTGATGGCTACAGCAGCAAAACTGATGCCAATGCCAGTGAAAAAGAACCTTGTGATTTATGAGGAAGTTTAAAGGTGACCAATGTTATCATAATCTTGTCATAATCTTTTCTGTGCTATGCATATTGTCTTTTCATTGAATGTAATGCCTTTTTCTTATTGGATCAGTTAAGTTCAGTGCAGCCATATGCACATGTACACATTTTATTCCAAATCCACAATTGTCAACCATGGGACATGGGACCAACTGAAGGTCAACCAGGGACTTTTAAATGTGCCTGTACATGCAATAGAAACTGTCAAGACACATAAACAACCTTAGCAGGCCACCATACCTCCAAACAACATCAACAAGGGTAAGGTTTTTGTAATACTGAAAAACTGTACAACTAATCTAATTAAACATAAAGAAAGAAAGAAAGAAAGAGAGAGAGAAAGAAAGACTCTGACCAATTATTTCTTCTGAAACATAAGGACTGAAAGCATTTTAAATGGGAAATCATTTTCCTTGCATAAGAAACTGCTCTATAATTTACAATTACATTTTCTGCAGTTGTATTTTCATACCATCTGAAAACATGTTTTGTGGTCAACAGAATCTCCGAGTGGTTAACAATCTAGCAAACTACCCATTGAAACAGGCCCTGGTACATCTGTTGGATCAAGAAGTCATCAACATGGAGGAAAATATGACTAAATTTTGTATCTCAAACCTGACATGTCAAGTAAGCCAAATTGGACTAGGCAGAGAGGTGCAATAATGGAATGTGCACAGGATCCCAAGTCTGTTAAACTGAATATGTACAACACTTAAGAAGCAATGGTTATTTTTTTTTACACTCTAGCCACATACAACATAAATGGCATTGCTTTGTCAATTATTCATTACCATGATTCCTTCTCTTAGGCCATGGGATACTATCATTGAACTTGCAGCAGGTGGCTGTCCAGCTAAAATCTTGGAGGAGCTGCCGCCCAGTGCCTCTGTTATGACAAACATGTATGAGCAAGATCTGGGATCCTTGTTGACTTCGGTGTCAGTTAATGGAACTGACCCCTTTTCATCTGATGAGGATAGATGCCACGCAGAACAGGATTTTGCAGAGAACTACCCTGACATCTCTCTTCTTTTTAATTATGTGGTAAACAATTACTATTCTCCTTTCCAAGATGCCTTGTTGTTCATCATGAGTGTAACCCAATGATATGTCTGAAAAAAGTAACTGATACGCTGAGGTGTTTTTTCCCAATCAGTTGTGTTGTTGAGTAGCTAGGTAAACAGACTGCTATGTGCTCTGCGATAGCAGTCTTAAAAAACCTGTGAACTGTTGCTCTGCATGTAGGAATTTGGAAACTCATAAACTAGTATTTCAAATCCAGACAGTTTTATGCACAATGTTACCTACTGTTACCTCCATTGATCCGGTAATCTCTAATGTGTGATTCAGAATTATTTTTGATTAACACATTAATCAAAATCAAAATCCATAAATAAATTTAATCTCAGCGACTCCAACTCTCATGCAAAGCATGCCCATACAATAGATAACATCCCAGAAACTGGACAGAGAATTCATTGCACCTACACCAAAATGAAGGTTGTGAATCAGTCAAGTCAATGTTGTGTCTGAGATTCTCTATAAAGTCTTTACCTGGAACAATATGTGACTATTTGTACTGGGGCCTGTATTGTCAAAACATCTTACAGATAAAAGTTACTACTCACTTCAATCAATCAGCATCAATTTAGGAAAACATCCATTCAAATATGCAACCATAATAACGTGCAAAAAATGCAAATCCAGTTTAAGTACCTCAGTCTCCTCTTTTTACTTGCTTGTAACTGCAGGAAGTCTTCTTTCTTCACAGCAAATACTTTCCTTGCATTTTGCTTCCAAAATGCTGATCCTGTGTAGAAGATAGTTGTGCAAATGGTGTAACACGTCTCTGGAGATGGGGTGGTTACCTTGAAATCAGAAAGTTTCAAGGGGTTCAAGGGTGACATAATGTTGAAACCTTAAGGTCTCAAGAGACCACTGGGCAATTACTCCTAATACAATTGTAGTACCTCTATTCTGAATTAGAAAGGATAGATATCCCTCAGTTACCTAGGCTCTGAGCATTACAGTTGACAAGACTCACAAGGATACATGGCTTTTAAAACAAAACACTTGGCAGGTTTATTGCACAATCTCTGCAACACATTCACAAAAATGTAGAACTCTTTTGTTTTAGGAAAAATAGAAAAACAAAATAAATGTTCTTTTGGTTTGTCTTTGGAAAAAATAAAGAGAGTCAATCTATAAAATAAAACACCTCTAAGCATTCCTTTTCTGGAATCCAGTATCTGAAATCCTGCAAATGCAAATGAGTTCAGTCACTCTGCAGAATGGAGTCTGTTTGACTAGAGACAATGGTTTGCATTGAGGAAACCAAATGATGGTAAAAGCTTAAACAATGGCATTTTCACATTTCTTTTCTTGTAATAAGTGATATTCCTTAAATGGTTAATTAGCTTTTATCTTAAACATATGATGAACTGTAGGTTATTCCTTCAACAACATGGAATGAATGCATTATTTTTCTATTAGTACTTCAGTAAAACACATTAAGAACACAGTAACTTAGCTAAATGCTCTGTAGCACACAGAATGAGCCAAATGCAATACGTAAACATTTCACAGTACTCTCACATTACTTCGATTGGTTTTGGTAATAGTATGTGAACTTTACACCTAATATTGTTCACTGATAATATCCCACTCATTGTAGCTAACAAGATGGCAAGCTAATGGGCTTGTTCAGACAAAGAAAACCCACCAGAGTTCTCAGCAGGAAAAAAACACAAAAAAAAACCAACACAGAATCTGGGCTCTCACTACGCAGTACTTGAGTTACTAATAAAAGTCTATCTTATCAACAACTCAAGATAAGAATTGACCAAATATCTTGATCAAGCGGGTAGCTCCAGGTCTGAAAAGTAAAGCCAATGTGGAAGTGTCTTAAATCTACATTCTTTCTAATGGCCATCAGGGGGCGACTCCACTGGCTCCGAAAAGAAGACTGATTGTATAGAGGTCTGAGTCTACTTCTCACTTGATTTATTTCCTCAATGAACACTTTCCTGATGAATTTATGGTCTCAATCGCTAGTTTCAAGTGTTCACAGCATGATGTTCATTTTGTAAATTGTGGTCCCATTTAATTTAAATTTTACGATAAAACATGGTATGCTTTAGGATGTGGCTATGTTGTGATTGACAAGTCACTACTATGGCAACAACGTTGGTTAGGTAACGTCAACATGGCATAACCCCAGATTCACAGAGTATAGGTGTAGCCGTAGCCATCGGTATTTTAGTGTGTTTTCAGTTCATGAAAGTTAATTGTAACATTTTGGTTGCCTAAAAAAGTCTTGTTCAGCATTTGGTTGTACTAAAAGACCTTCTAAAGAGTCGGTGTTGAGTTTTTCCAGTAAGTATATTTTGTTTTAATAGTTTTAAGCCTGTTTTTCATTATCAAATTAAGCCTGTCTTTCATTATCAAAGTTAACCATAAACAATAAATGTACCGTGCTAACCAAGCTAGCAGCCAGCATTAGGCTCAGCTCCACCCTCTCATCCAAATATGGTCACTTCTTATCACTTCTGGCTCCAAAAGCCAAGATGTCGATGGTGAAAATGTCAAACTCGAGGCTTCAAAATAACAGTTGCATATGAGGAGTGAAAGGTTTATTTGGTCTCCTTTATTTTTGCCATGGTGGCTCTTGGAATTGTAGAACCTCTTGGAGCAGAACCAGCAGCAGCGCTGAGTGGGTGGTGGAAAGAAAAGCAGATAGGGTTGTGTGTTACTGGCACACTAGATGAGTCCTCCACGCTGATATTCTTGCTGTGCACTTCGTAATGCCCCCTTACTATGAGGTCTAAAGGGCTAAAATGACAGTCAGTCCCAAGAAATAAAGCTACATTGCTTTCATCGTTGATGTAGAGAATGGGGCCATGTACCTTTACAAATATGAACAGTGAGAGAAGGAGTAAACTAAAAAGTTAGAGGTCATAAAATAACATATGGCTGTGCAATTTTACAGAATAAATATGACGTATTTTTAGACAAAACTATAATACCTGGAAGATCCTACCATTTATTTCATTTGTCATGTTGTCTCCCTTGAGAGTTAAGTGTTAAGTTCCTCTGAACAAGATAAAACTCTCCATGTTAGTTTGTTAAGGCTAGCAAAACTGAATCAAACTTATGAGACAGTTTTCAAGGTCACACAAATCAGACAAATTAAATATAAGAATGAAGTTGGGCCCATGGCCCCTTTTTTTAATTTCCTATTTTTGGTCTGGGCATGAAATTATTTTATTTTTCGGTATCGGACTCATAAATAAAAAGCAAAATAACAAATCATTTTTTCATTTCCCAATTTTGGATCCTCAGTTGAATATGAAAAGAACAAATGATACCAGAATTGTTTTGGTTTAATTTCTATTTGCTGATTTGAAGACATAAATGGGAAAAGCATGAGGATTTAAATTTTTTTAAATTCACACAAAAAATGTAAAAACAAAATAATGCAATGTATGTATGTTTATCCTGTTATCAAACAAATTGAATACAGCTTTGGATGGAGGGTACACGGACTGTTCCCACCCATTAAACATGGAAATGGGGTACAAGTTTAGTTACATATAGAGGGGGAAGTGGTCACTCAAGATGCATATGGAGACGTATTGTGATGTCAACTGTGAACTGACGTACTTAGAGCTGTCCTTTTATGATTGTATCACCCAAGATGCATGTTAATGCCAGGTGTAAACCAGGCCTTCATCCAGGCTCTGATGTCTGTCATGATTAAAGCTCTCTTTAGGCGGGGGCTTAAGTGGCTCTCTTTCAAGGTTTCTGCCGTGCTGTGTCATGCCTTCTTCTTGTTTTGATTCCTCTCGTCTCTTGTCCTTGGCAAAGGGAACAGATGGGTGACGCAGGAACTAAAATAGGTTAGAGATGAACAATTTTACTCCTGACTTGTTAAGGCAATGTCCATCTGCCTTAAAAAGATGTCTGCAGCCTCAGAAAAAGTTTTGTCAATAAAGTACACTGAATGGATGGTACATACATTTGAGAACCACATGTTCAGCGCCAACAATCTGCTGAATCTCTCAGCTCCTCTTCTGACTGGTGGTAGAGGGCCACTGATACACACCTCACCATTTAAAGAGCTGACTGTGATCAACAGATCAATTAAGTTTCATTTCAGTACTTCAGACTGTTGTTTCACAAGATTATTGGTCCCTCTGTGCACTGTGATATTTTTCACAGTTGGATGTGCAGCCATGATAGGCAGGATTCTCTCAGTCATTTCAGAGACCATATCCTTGGGATACTTGGGAGTATTTTGGTGTTTTTACTGCACATGATTCCTACATCTCTTACAGCAAAGTCACCCACAATCAGAGTTTGAAGCCCAGTCGTTTTCCCTGTAGTCTTTTACTTTCTGAGTTACTCTCAGTTCTTACCCTGCTGTGTGAAGATGAGAGGTTTTCCAGGTCATCAGACAGATATCCAAGGTCCTTCAACAATGTAGCAAATCTGTTCCCCAGTTGCACACTTGGTTGTCGGGGAGGTTTGTTGTTAGTTCTCCCTTTCGCAGCTGTCCACAGCTGTGTCCTACTAAGAACAGAGGTTGAAGGATGATAATGCAGGCCAGCTGGTCGCATCACAAATCTCAGGACGCTGGGCTCTGCCTGTTACTCTGAGTTTACTCTTAGGCTTTGCGCCAAGAGAGATTCAGGGAGGACTACCACTTGTACCGGTACACAGCCCTACTGTTTCTTGGTAGCCTGGTTTCAGACAGATATTAGTGCATCAAAAAATGTCACCTCCATATTCATTTTTGAATTGTCTATGTCGGTAAAGCAGAGGTTCCCAGGTAGGGGGCTCCGAAAGAGATTGCAGAATCATCCCAACAAAAATGTTGAACCTGGATAAACACAATTTAACATGATTCACCTGTCCTGATAGATGACTTTGTAACTTGAACAACATAATTCTGCTGTTTATCTCACAATTACAGAGATGAACAATCAACTGATTGTTGCTATGATAGCTTTCACAAGTTGTAAATTTCTCTCCTGTCTCATAGATTTATAAGCAGCTGTGTAGTGTTTTGTGCATCTAGTAAGCATTCAACTCATGGATGTAATACTCTAGTTGGACTTCCTGGATTATATTTCATTCTCCAGAATCTGTTCCAATGTGCCCACACCAATACAGGCCCTTGCATTTTTAGCCTGGCAAGCAACAAACTGAAATATCTGGACAGCTATCAGATGGATTGGCACAAAATTTTGAACATGCATTCATTGTTCCCAGACTGTACTGATTTTGGTGATCACCTGACTTTTACTCCAGCACTACCATGATTTTGAAATTTTTGGTTTTAGGCGAATCATGTAAACAACTATTGGATGGATTGACATGAAATTTCATGAAGAAAGTCCAGTTCTCCACCTG
This sequence comes from Thunnus thynnus, assembly GCF_963924715.1. Classification (NCBI taxonomy): domain Eukaryota; kingdom Metazoa; phylum Chordata; class Actinopteri; order Scombriformes; family Scombridae; genus Thunnus; species Thunnus thynnus. The sequence continues at coordinate 3,096,955 of NC_089525.1, read as the reverse complement.
ATGAACCATAATGACTTGGTGACTTTTCAGCTAGGGCCACCAGCAGGCTGATACTTGGATGGATTGCAATGAAATTTGGTATAGACATTCATGTTCCCCACAAGATTATAACTTTGCTCATCCCCTGCCTTTTCATTTAGAGCCAAAATTAGGAAAAATGTAAGTTTTGGTTTATGATCACATATCTGCAAAACCAATGACATCAGCATCAGCTATACTTAACATTTTATATTTATTGCTAATTATCAATTGTTGCTTACATGCTTTTAACCATGGTAAACATTATACCTGCTAAACAGTAGCATGTTACTGTAACATTGTCACTGTTAGCAGGAAGACATTAACGTCCGGCTTAAAGCACCACTGTGCCTAAATACAGTCTCATAGAGTCACTAGCGTGGCTGTAGACTCTTGTTTTAACACAGTGCTGTTTTTGAGTTGAACAGAGATTTGTTCCCAAACTGTTGGATTGTTCCTTTAAGGCAGATTCAGCAGCAGGCGAGGATGCAGAGACAAAGCAGAGGAGAGAATGAAACTAATTAAAAGTCTCTGAACCTGATTCCATGGAAGGCGTGCATTTTAAAGTACAAAAGAACCTAAAATGTTCTTAAGGCAAAATAATATGAAACAAATCCAGCGGTGGCACCAACCAATAACTATCGACTGCCGTAACTGCCCACAGAGGGGACTATTCACCATCATTTCATCCATTCTGAGCAATCACATTATTATTTCTGAGAAAAAGATAAAAGGCATTGGCTGTTTTAAGTCTTCATCCATTGGCATCACAGAAATTAAAGTTGTGTCACAGCTGCATTTTCACTCTGAATTTGCTTCACTTGTTTTAGGGGGAAAATGAAAAAAGATTTTGAGATTGAATACAAGTAGTTCAATCAGAATTTTTTTTTTTTTTTTGCCATGCAGCTAAGATGTCAGGCACGTAGCCAGTCAGTCAGCCAAACAGTGTTATTAAGTTTTCTGCAATGCTTCAGTTCTTCATAAAACCATAATAAAGGATCTGCTTTATGAATTCTCGTCGGATGCAAAGCCATATCCATATTACAGTTACAATTCAGCTCATTAATTTTTGGGCATTATAATAGTTGCTGCCGGTGTATGTGTGAGTGAATGTGTGAGTGAATGTGTGTGTGTGTGTGCGCGCGTATGTGTGTGTGTCAGTCTATCCAGTTTTCTTTCAGTGTACAGCTTTAGTTCTGTTCATTTATGATCAGCTTGCAGAGACTAGCTTTGTGTTGTTTGCTGTATCAATATGTAATTAGAAGCTAGGAGCCACTGCAGTCTGGACCGGCTGTGTGCGTGTGTGTGTGTGTTTGTGTGTGTGTGTGTGTGTGTAATGCCATGAAGTTCCTTTATGTGCCATCATTATACTTATGAGGTACAGACAACAGCCCTGCAGCCACTGTAGTGCGCAAACACACACACATCAGATGAACATTCACGTGCACGCACATGCTCACACACACAGACACACACACAGACGGTTTGCTGGTTAATGGAGCTCTTCTCTTCTTTAATGAGCGTTGTAGTCGTTCTTCTCTTTGCTGTCCCCCTCATTACCTCTCTGTCTTCACTCTCTTCCCGTTCCTCCCCTTCTCTGGCCTTTTGTACCTGCGCCTCCCTTTCTTCTTTTCTTCCCTCTCTTCTTTATTCCATGTCATCTCTCTCTTTCCTCCTTTCCTACTTTGTCTTCATTCTTTCATGTTTGTCCTACCTTTGCAGCCTTCTTCTTGCCCTCTTGTCTTCCTTTTCTGCCTTCTTCTCTTCTCCTTCTCTCTCTGTACGCCTTATCCTAATTTTTTCACAATCTTCCTTTTCTTCACTCCTTTCCTTCCCTCCTTCTTCTCATCCCTTTCCTCAACAGAGAAGATGTCTTTCACCATATTTCAAACATCACTGCAATTCCAATGGTGTTTAATTCTAAAAATTTAATGGCTCTTTAGCATTTCTTTCTTGACTGACAAAATTCTGTCTTGTGCTCTCATTAAGCTTTCACTATCATTCTCTCCACCAACATAAAGTACTCACAATGATAACTTCAGCAGGCTATGCTCCAGGCAACATTTAGCTTGAGGTAGTTCAGTTTAGCTCTTGTATCTTTGAAAGGACTAATTGACTGGAGCACTCTGATTAATGTACAAGCCTTTATTGTGATAAAACATTAACATTTCAACAGTCTCATTATCAGCGTAGTACACATACTTAGTGTACTGGCAGTATGATTCTGGTTTGATTGGATAATAGATACAGCAGGTGGGTGATCTCATTGGACAGTTGTTCCAAGTTTGGGAATTTACCCACCAATGTCCACTAATCCACTATTAAGGAAAAACAGCGGGGTAATATTTTAAGATGACAGTAAATTAGTGAATTAGAGGAATCATTAGTTTGTTGCAGTTTGTTTAAAACATGCATTATCATCTTACTGCTTTTGTTTCTTGCCATGTTGGACTTTTTTTAACGGCAACACTAGGCAGCTACAGTGTGCGGACTTTCTTTTTCCTTTGTACATTGTTTATTTGGTCCCGCACCTCTCTGCTCATGGATGTATAAAGAGAACATGTCTGTGTCTGTTTGACCGAGGGCGGAGTTGAGCTACACACACACAGAGCAGAGAGGCCACAACAGACAGGATGAAGCTCTGCATTCACACAAAATCTGCCAATGCTGCACTTTCCCACAGGGTTGTGTTAGGTGTGGGCGTATTTATTTGTGCTTTAGAATGTAATCACCGAGAAACAATCAGAAAATAAAGTTTTATTTATCTGACTCACAGCTTTGTTCTCACCAACGCCGATCCTTCTCTTCATTCACTCTCTACCACCGCTGCTCTCTCTCTCTCTCTCTGATCACTCTGGTGAGCAGCCAGGGAGGAGGGACCAATTTTGCATGTTGTATTTACAAACACTAACTGACAAATCCTGCACAGTATGCCTTTAAGTTCTTCATTAAGGCCAAAAAAGCTCCACTTTATCAGAATTAGAATCATCTTTATTGGCCAAGTATGTTTACACTTACAAAGAATTTAACATTGGCTTAGTGGCTCTCAGCATACTTACACAGAATAACAACACAGCAATATTCAGACATACACAAGGAATGACTGAATACAGGTGAAACGGTTCTGTGAACTGTAAACAGGATACAAATAGTGCAAAGAAGTGAAGAGTGCAAGAAGTGATGAGATAAATATTAAATGGTAAAAAAAAAAGATGTTACTTTATGTACATATAGTAGGTGGTTATGTACAGTGTATACAGTCTGTTCAGATATACAGTGGTGAGTGAAATGTATTGCACATTTTTGTATTTAGACACAGTGACTTAACTGTTCATAAGTGTGACGGCAAGGGGGCATAAACTGTTCCAGTGTCTGGTGGTTCGGTGTACAGTGCTCTATAGTGCCTACTAGAGTGAAGTTGGAAGTTGGAACATGTTATGTCCAGGGTGTGAGGGGTCTGCAGTGATTTTCTGCCTGTTTCCTGACTCTGGAAGCGTACAAGTCCTGGATGGTGGGCAGGTTGGCACAGATAAACTTTTCTACAGACAGAATATGACACAGTGTGTTAGTTTACATTTGTTACTTAGCACTTAAAAGATTTGGCTGGTGATTTTCTATATTTTTCTCTTTGTCAACAAACATCAAGTGCGGATCCAAATCCACAGTGAACTGCTCTACTAACAAGTATGGGGGGTATCCTAAGCCTGATTATATCTTATTTCTCTGTGCCGTAGACCTCCACTGTTGTCCAAAAACTATTGAAAATTCAACTGCTGCACAGGGTGACATGTTCCTTCATCCATAAAGACAATGGTTACCGTACCTTTAGAAATGACTCCAAAGAGTAAAAATAGCGGTAAGATAGTAACCCACCACTGCACATGCGCGGTTCTGTTTACAGAGTTTCACTAGCTTGTACTACATATCACAACCTCTTGACTTTGTACAGAAGTTCTTTGAGAAATTTATTATGTAGAACAAAGTCAAGAGACTATGATATGTGTATGGTCAGTGGCAGGTTACTATATTAACACTACTCTTTCTAACCACTGTCTTCATGGACAAAGGAACACCGCTGCGCTGGGTGCAGTAGTTTTTTTTCAATAGTTTTTGGACAACAATAGAGGTCTATGGCACAGAATAGTAAGATATATCAGGCTTTGGATAAATACACAATAATTGTAAGTAGGATGAGATCATTGTTAGTTTGGATCTGCACATGAGATTTGTTGACAATAAGAAAAATATAGAAAATCACCAGCCTTATCCTTTAATACAAAGTACAGCTGAGGCGAGAGGGAGTGCCATAATTAAAATAATATACAGTATAAGTAAACCAAACACATCCTGTTTTTGATTTATGTTTTTAATTTTTTTTAATGTTATAAATAAAAGAAAACAGAGCATGTACAATGATTAACCATTTAAGACACGAACTATGCCATAAGTCATCACGCTGTTACTCTGCTGTGTATTTACAGTCTTTTTCACTGTTTGACAGTCAGTTCTGTTTGATTTTCGAGAGCAACCCACCGGGGATCATAATCTAATCATCTCCTTGTTTGTGCCTTCGTTTACATATTAAGAAATGCTTGCCTGTGGTTTCTGAGCCTCTGTGAGGCAAATAAAGACATATCAAGTTTGTGCTATTATGCTCATAGCAGTAAATGCATCTTCAAACAGACAAAAGAATAGGCTCATTGAATGGACCCACATTGAATACACTGGTCTGAACACAACACACATGTTAGTTTTATATTGGCTACACCTGAGGATAAAAGTAATATTGCGGACAGCAGCTGGAATATATGTGCTGCTTAGTGCTTGCAATGGTTACCATGGCAGTGCACCTGCATCTGTCCATCTTTACTCGACAAATATAGCTGCAAGGCACCAAGCAAAAGCTCCTCAAGCCATGTACACTGCACACATTTACAATTACGACTTGTCGTCCACTTAGCAATTTTGAGATGTAGCCAACTTCCTGTTTGTGTCTGTACCGTCAACTGTTTCATAGCCAAAATGGTCTCACCTGAGTCTGACGGCCAAAATACACCAAGCAGAGACGCAGCGCGATCAACTGAAGCTGACTACGCACAGCTACACAGCCCTCCGACAGGTAAAAACTACATGTCACTGTGTAAAAAACGAGTCTGTTTAAAGATGATTCAAATAAATATACCTCATGGTATCAGAGGCAATGTGATGCAGCAGTGCAACCTTGTGGTTTTTTAAAAAAATAAATCAATCAAATCAATGTGTATCCACGATCCTGTAGTTAAAACAATATAGTTAATTAATTCAATACCAGTTAATATAGCCTAGGCTTCCAAACTCTGCATAACCAACTTCACTATCACTTGGCAAAACTCAATGGCTGGTACACAACCACATGCAACAAATACAAAGTCTGTGCAGCAGGTAAAAAAATCCCACTCCGCCCCGCCTACGTGATACGTGCCTGATATATTTCAACTGTGACATAACTGCAGGGATATTCAAATAATTTATTCACCACAATAAGAAACTGAAACATATGCATGCAGTTTGAAATCATGCCTTTCATGAAACATTTCCTGCTCACCTAAAGCTGAGAAACTGTGTCCTGTTGTCTTCATATCACTCCACAAAACATGAATGGGTTTGAATTTTCTGATGTTAAATGGGATGGATGCAAAAGCAAATTATGCCAATTTAATTTGCACAGAGGATCACTGTGGAATTTGGATTATGTGGTAGCATTCTTAATCAAATAAACTAGGGTTTGGATCAATATAATCTAACTGAAGACAAATAGTTTGGAGTATCAAAATCTCAAATGACTTGACAATGATGATTCTGTGAAGGACATGATTTCGTCAACAGCATTGTTAAAGTTTCAATGCAAACATTTTTAGCTATGCTAACAGCAATGATGGTCGACCTTGGTCTTTGGAAATATCTTTTTTCTTTTCAGATATCATTGATCATTCATAGTCAAGGGAGACATTCTATATAGTCTTAATGGTGTATGATAGTATAAATGTAATATTTTGTGTATTTGTATTGTGTATTGTAAATTTCCCCTTTGCCCCCTTTATAAATTTCCCACATTCTTCCAGAATTTTTAACCACCTTCCCGGTTCTATTTCTTCTCTTAGATGAGCAGTTTAATATTGGAGCAATTACAGTTTATAGTATGTTGACACATTTATAAAATTGTGTGGCAACTTAAAATACACAATAAGATTATTATCAATACTGAGGTCTTAAGTTTCATTAGATTTTTATGAATGACTCCTCTTTTGTTTACTTTAGATTCAATTGATTTAAGTAGTTGGGGGACAGGATACAGTTTCTGTGTGGTTTTGGGTGGGTAACTGCTACTTCATTCCCTCCTGAACATATTTGAAGTTAAACTTGCGTGACCGTGCGTGGTAGCCCCTGTACCCATTCAGCGTATGAATGTGTGTGAATGGGTGAATGTGATTCGTAGTGTAAAAAGCGCTTTGAGTGGTCGGAAGACTAGAAAGGTGCTATACAAGTACAGTCCATTTACCATTCCTAAATATCTCATGATAAACCCCCTGTACAACTGGGGCAAGAATATCTACAGTATGTATTTCTTGTAATACTCTATGTGAAGTCCGTCATAACCAGGTGATTTCCCGTTTTTTAGAAGTGACACAGCCACTGCCTCAGATACAGATGACTCTGAGCTCTTTACCAGATTGGAGAGAAGCTTAGGCACATTTATTTTGGAGAAAAATAAGCCAAAATCATCTTGAGTAGAACCAGAAGTAACTGTTGATGTATACAGACTCTTATAGTATTCATGTTTAATCCTGTTTATATCTTTTTCTGATGAGGTTAACTTATTCCCCCTTTTAATCGCTACTATCATATCATATATCATATCATAACAGTCATTATATTGACTGAAATTGATCATACTATATTTTCTGCTCTAATCTTGACCTGAATCATGATGGTAAAGGTTTCTTGTGATACATAAAATAAGGCAAAAGTAGGCCAAAGGTAACCTTAATTTAAGCCTGATAGTGGTTCTACAGGGACAGGTAGATTAAGGACTTCTGTTTCTGCAGAGTAATTGTTATCTTGATCAGGCAGAACAATTCAGCAATACGGCTCACTTCCTCTCTTGCCAAATTCACTGACATGCCAGGGCTGAGCAGTTTGAGCGTCCAAAGATGCTTTCTTTTACATATGGTGAAAACTGGATCACATATGTGGGAGAAGAAGCAAAACATTTGTTTTTGGCTAAATTTAAGAATGCCAGCTGAATTAATTGGCTGAAATTGACAATGTTGGACTCATCTTGACGCAACTTTAGGGAAAAAGAGCTTTATTGCTACATGAAAAGTTTTAGGAAAAATGATTGAACATTGTTGAGTGTGGAGAGTTTAGTCTGATGGTGACGATTACTTGAGAGTTTAGACTCCATTCGGCATTATTCTTGATTAATTTCTCTGTATAAAGGTGTAGGTTTCAGCCAAACTTAAAACCAACAAACCTACGTCATCATCAGCCAGTTACTTTTTAACTGGCTTTACTAAATTCACATTTATGTTTCAATAAAATATATAATGTTCACAGCACCACTGACACAACATATCATCTGTTCTCTTCTTCTGTAACATCTTATTTCCTTCTTCTGCACTTTCAAATCATCTTCAGTTACAGTTCCACACACTGTGTACACCAATCTGTCCAGTCTTCCTGCCATTTTGGCTTTTGTAGCTGCTTTCTACTTCCATCCATCTCCATCTTTACACAGATTTCCCACCATCCTGTCTTTCCTTCTTCTGTTTCTCACTTTCCTTACATTTTCTTTTTCTCTTTGAAGCCGCATGTAAAACCACCTCAAAGGTTCAAAAGTTAAATTGATTCACCCATAAAAACATGTAAGTTACAGTGCTTCCATCCTAATCATCCAACACTGATTGCCAAAATGCAGGAAATAAATACAATGCAAGTTAAAAAAAACTTCTGCTATGTCGAAACACACACTGGTTGTTAGTAGTAGTAGCAGCATTACCTAAGCTTGGTTTCTCAGGTTGGTTTGTCCGTCCTTCCAACACTTTGGTCCAGAGTTTCCAATGACTGTCCAGATATTATGATATCTGTCTGGAGATATTCATACATTCAGACATTCATAACAAGGTATAGAGTCACTGTTGATACTTATAATAACCAGAGGATACGACTTTTTAGCACTTGCACAAAACAAACTAAAGTAACAGTTTGGCAGTCCCCAGGTGATGAACAACTTCTGTTTTGTATAGTCCATGAGTTCTGCAGCACACCTCCCTGGACAAAAATGTCAGATTTCCACACAACATACAGTATTGCATCATCTAAAAGGTGTAACGTGTACTGAGTACATTCATGCTCCCAATGGATATACCCTATTGAATTTTCCGACCTCAGTACCTATCCTCTGGAACCCCCCTCAAGACAACTGGAACAATTTGATATTAGTGGACTCACTACTGCTAAGGCTCTGACAGGGTCTGGTGGAGGGTAAAGCATGTAAACTATGTTTATCCACAGTCCACTTCTACAGATTTAAAATAGATTATGCAGATCCTCTGGGGTGTTTGCAGCAGTAAGTATGCTCTTGTTTGTTTTTGTTGCTGTTGATCTTGGGATTTCTCATTTAATTTCCATTTAATCATTTCAGTTCAATTTCAAAAAGAACACATAAAAACAATTTGGTAAGAAAAAAACAATTCAGTGTAGGAAACAGAAAGAATAGAAAAACATTTCTTAAAGGAAATAAAAGACAATTCAAAGAAAATAAAAAGTAAAATCAGGAAAGTCTCTCTGATAAAAGTATGTTTTAAGAAGAGACTTAAAAGAAATCACTGACTCAGCCGACCTGATTTCCTCAGGCAGATCAGCCTCGGGGCTCTGACTGCAAACACTGTGTCCTCTGTAGTTTTCAGCCGGGCCTCTGGAACAGATAAAAGACCTCTGCCTGAGGATCTCAAAGTACACACCAGCTCGTATAGTACTAAGAGGTCAGAGATAAAGCAGGGAGACAGGCCATGAAGAGCCTTAAAAGAAATCAGTAAGATCTTAAAGTCTATTCTAAAACATACTGGGAGCCAGTGTAAGGAGGCTAAAACAGGAGTGATGTGATCACGTCTCCTGGTTCTGGTTAAAAGCCTGGCAGCTGAGTTTTGTAGAGTCTGGAGTCGATCAATAGATTCTTGGTTCAGGCAAGTGAAAAGGTGGTTGCAATAATGAAATAAAGGTAAAATTTTCTCTGTCTTTAAAAGTTAAATGATCATATTTTTATAATATTTCTAAGATGGTAAAAACATGATTGCACAAGCTTTGTGGTGTGCTGCTCAAAACTTAAATTACTATCAAACCAGACGCCAAGATTCCTTGCAACTGACCTATACGGTAAGGTAGCACCATCCATGCAATAAATAAAGAAGTGCCATTCTTGTTGTTGTAATGGAATCAGGGTTTACGCTAAATAAATAGATAAAAGATACCTAAAGGACAATACTGTATACTGAATATTGTAATGCCACTTGTTTGTATTTTTAGGTCAGTGTGTAATGAGTGACAAAGTTTCTTGTTGGGAGCCAAATGTTGTCAGTGTTCTGGTACAAGGGATGATCTTGATCTGAGCTGAAGACAGCTGTGTGAACAGATTTGAAAAAGTGAACTCAGTGTAGAAAAATGTCTGTTGGCAATTGTAAATAACTGTCAAGTGTTATGTCAAAGCTGTGCATGGACAGATTAACCTGTTTGGGGGCCCTGGTGCAGAAATTGGTAAAAAATACAACACTATAAATGGCAGAGACCAAACCAGTACTCCTATATTGGAATACTGGCCCCAGGTTTTCTGCACTGTAACTTTGTGGTGCTTATATTAAACACAACTTCTTTTTTTTAAATTAAGGCCATATTCAGACTGACATTAGCTCAGCATGAAAAAACACAGCCCTCTCATTTATTTGAATGAGGGCAGTGAGATGATGCAGCGGGGGTGCAAATGCAGGGTTGTCCAGCAATAAATTTGAACCTGGTTAAACTTTTGCTGCAACGCAGCGTGACATCATATCACTGTCATATTTCACTGTCTCACCAGTACCTAAACAACACAGCACCCTGCACTGTTTTAACATAAGTCTGTTTTCATTCTATAACTAGATTTTGACAAAGGGCCCTTCTACAAGATAAAATAATAATGCAGAACCCACATAAGCTTCCAAGTAAACAAATGACCAATTGACACACAGTGACCACGGGGCCTTTATTGTTGATTCTGTTGCATGTTTCCCACGCGAAAAACAAGATCACATTATTATTATCTAAGAAGCATATGGTGCATACACAGAATTGCATACAGTTACTTCAGTTAAAAAAACACATGGATTGCAACATGTGACTTCCTTTGGATCAACACAGTCATTCATATATGTGTTGAGTCATGAACAGTGGAATCTATTGCTGCTCTGCACACCTGAAATGATTTTCCCTCTGCATTGTGCAGGTAAGGTCTATGTTTATCTGACTACAGCAATATACAAGATTTATACATTTGTTGAGATGGAGTGTGTTTGCCGTGCAGCAGACAGTCATCCAGGAGATGTTATTAAGCTTTCTGCATTGCCTCAGCTTATCGTAAAACAATAATAAAGGACTGACTTTATAGATTACATTCCAGATGCAGACCTCATATCCATATTATATTTGCAGTTCAGTTCCTTGGTTGGCTGGTTGGTTGAATGATTGGCTAGTTGGCTGGTTGGCTGTAATAAGCTGCAGATCAGCAGTATTGAGTTAGTTGAATCTGGTAGAATCTATTAGTTCTGGAGAATTTCAAGTGAATGTGCAAATAGAGCCGACACTATCAGCTGGCTGCACACCTGGAGAGAGAGAAAGAGAGCGGGAGAGAGAGAACAGTGAGAAAGAAGGAGAGAGAGCGGTGAGATGATGCCTAATGTGGTGTGTAATGCTGTTTTTCTGTCTGTGATTGGCTCCATTTAACCCCAAGTAACCCCCCCCCCACCCCGTCCCCTCCTCTGCCAGCCAGCTGGATGACTGAGCTGCTGGCAACCTATAGGCTGTACAGATCGTATATGAGGAAGTGTACTTTTGCTGCTATCTCTACCAGCTTTTGGAGGAAAATTCATCTTTATCTGTCCTGACCCACTCGCTGTTACCTGGCCATGCTGTCTCAGCCACATCTACTGTGAATCAGCACAAACCAAAACTCATCCCCTTGTCACACGGAGGGAGATTTGGATAACAGGAGAGAAGTGGAGGAAGTGGAGAAGGAGAATGAGGAGAGGCCAATACAGAGAGAGAGAGAAATTAAGAAATGCTTCCAAACTAAGATCATCACACAGATCCATCATGTGGAGAAAGTGACTTCTATTCTGATACATTCATACCGTACAGAATATCTCCCAGCATCCACGTCTGATATCATAAACATATCACATCCAGTCTACAAAAAGAAGTGAAATACTAGAGAGAGATTGTTGTGGTGCCACTGCAGATCCATTCTGTAGAGCCACGAGCAAAAAATAAGTGCGATAAGATGTTTGTTTTTTTTTTCCTAAATGTAGGGGAGCCTACACTGTCAGCTGTCGTATTCAGACGGGATTAATATCCAGGGGAATGTGGGTGATTAAACATTAGTCATGCTGAACTGATCATTCATAACCAAATTTTAACCGGTCTCAGAAAAGAGAGGGATTCCATTTCACAATCTATCCAGGATTTGCACACAACCGGAGGGCAGAAAACACATTGGTATAATTTCATGATAGCATTTAGGTACAGCGCTACATGTAGGAAAAACAATAAGATTATTTTTCTGGAAGTACATTTCTATGAGACACTTATTCCTCAGCCTTCCACACATTGATAGACATGTGACGGCTGGTGGTGGCTGCTGTGATGGGCCGCAGTACACAATCTACACACACTACCAAAGCATCAAGTCCTCATACCTAAAAGACAAAACAGGTCATTTGTCAATGCCTTCAAAACTACTCATATGCCTTGAGCTTGATATTTCATTATTGACTTTGGAAACAGTGGATGTACAAAAAATTCTAGAGCTGTATCTCATAGCAGTGGGGGACATGGTAACCCCTGTCTCTGATCAAAGATGGTCTCTGATGTCAGATTTGAATGTCCTTGATAGTCCTGCAACCAAGGCAATACATTACCAAAACATATTCATCACCTCTCCTACGGTGTACTTACAAACAGTATCTGCTATTTATCGATATCTTTGGAGATTACTAGTGACATGTTAGCCTTCATTGCATCATGCTTGCCAAAGCTAGCTATCATTACTTGCTATATGCTATATCATTCCCAGCTCCAAATTTAATAATGTCACCTGCTAGTAGTGGTCACTTCGGCCACATGCTTGCCACGGCTTCTGATGTTATGACAGTCTCATCCTCTTGATCATTTTTCTTCTTTCTCTACTTTGTGTCTCAGCTCTGGAGGAATAAAATAATGTGCTGAAAGACAAGTTTCTCTCTTGGTATACTGAACATTTTCCACCTTTTGTACAGTTTGCAGCACAACAGCTCCCTTCCACAGTTGTCTGGTACACTGTTTATTTATAATGGTAACCAGTGTCCTCATTTATAGCTGGCAAAAATGTGAAATAAATAAACACTTCTGCCTGAAGTAAATCTGGTATTATTAAAAATGGACAATACTATTTTACAATTGCACTTATGCTTTTTACTGTTATTCAGTTATACTGTTTACAAATAAGTATTACAAGGGCCAATGTGCTTACAAATTACAAACTCAAGGTTTACTTACTAGCCTTTTGACCATATCACACAGTCATCCTTCAGTAAATTCTCTTGGATGCCATGATGTGAGTATGAAACTTAGTCATGTGTATAGTGTATTGTTGTATATTCCATGTACAGGTATGTGACACCTGAGCAAGCTCCATTCGCTGCAGTAGGTCATGAAATGTGTCGAAAGCGCCAGAAAAATTGAACCTTGAGTTTAAAATATTGTATCATAGGTATGTGTTCCCAAGGTCAAGAATGAACCTCCACACTCTAGCACATTTTTTTTTAATTATAATGACAGAATTTCTTCTTAATTGTCTGCAAGTCTTCATCAATCACATGACAGAAGCTGGGCACAATACTAACTTCACTGCAAAATAGATATTGGGAAAATGAAATAAAAAGCAAACAAAATGCATGTACTGATAATGTAACCTTCCACAGTTTTACAGAGTTCTTAATCTGCATAATACTTGTAAAACAAAAGTTAAGAAAGACATTTTTTTTAAAAATCCATAATTTTACAGATCATACCCTGAAGTTATCACAATCCACAAAGTCAGCTGGTGAAGGGTAAAAATGGAAGCCTTCAGACTTTCTGTCTATCATGGCACATGATTGAACACCACTGCTCTGACACTATCATATTAGAACCTTACCACAAGATATAACAGTATAAAACTTACCACAGGGTATTATCTAACTTAATAGCTATCTCAAAACCTTAGCTTGTAAAATCCTACTATTTTCAACTGTTAAAGTAACGAGTCATGAATTTCAGTGAACACACTCTGTAAAATGAATATATGATGTTTTGGGAGATGTGTTTAGGGAGAGCATAATACACACTGTGTTATATTCTCCTTGACAGCAACACGCAGCAGTTTATTTGCACATTGCAAGATGACTTTTTTTAAGAGCTAATATATTTTTCTTTGTCTTCTTCCCTTTCTGTCTCTATTTCTCACACTGTCACTCTGTGTTCTCTCCTTAATTCCCAGCCTCTTCCCCTCTGTCTCACTCTCCCCACCTCCCTCCCTCTTCCGAGTACAGCCCTATAACCAGCAGTGATTTGATTACTCTGCGTGGCTACAGTCTTTCTTTGTTATCAGCCTTCATAAATGTTTAAGGAGCATTAAGGAGACGCAAACAGAGCAGATGGACAGAGGGGATATCTTAATGCTTAAATGACCATTACCCTTCTCCATTTACAGATTAAAAGCTTTACTTTGTTTCCTCCACCTACTACTCATCCTCCCCTCGCTCACCATCATCCCTCTCTCTGCATTTGTCCATCGGGGCTCTGGAGAATCATTTTTGTTTAGGCAGATGATGGCAACGAAGAAAGGATTAGACAGAAGAGGAGGCGGAGAAGGAGGGAAAAAATAGAAAAGTACGGGTGTACAAATAAAAGATTTGTTCATACATGAGTCTGATGTAGTTATTTTATTGAAGGTCAGACCTGAATCTATTGATTCATGCCTGATACAGTGCAACAGTACCTGTTGTTTGATGGGAGGCTGCTAACTGATTCGTAAATGATAAATTGAACAAATTCCAGACAAGTATGAATAGCCTGAGGTCTCCTTCCAGTTTGATTTGTCCAGAATGCCTACACAGGAATGTGTCCTGGGGCCATCCTGATCAGATGTCCTAACCACTTCAACTCATTCCTGTCAAAGTGGTTCAGTGGTTCAACTGGTCCTAACTGCATACCTTTCTGACATTAAATGGGAGTGCATCAGACAGTCTTTGGAACCTTTAGAAACCAACAATCTGACAAACATGCCCTGTTTGAGCAGTGATTGGCCAGGTGTGCAAAGGTGTGAAAGTAAGCAAGGTCAGAACATCTCTCTTAAAGGTGCAGTGTGTAAGATTTAGTGGCATCTAGCAGTGAGGTTGTAGATTGCAACAAACTGAATACTCTCCCTCTCACTCCCCTTCCAGGCATGTAGGAGAACCTACGGTGGCCGCAAAACTCTCTATGTGGCTATAAAGAGCTCATTTGAAGGTGACAAAAACACAACAATTCTTATTTTCGGGTGACCATACACTAATGACAACATACTTATGAATATTGTATTCCATTTCTGCCAAGTCTGTTCCACAAGATGCCACTAAGTTCTACACACTGCACCTTTAAGCTCTCTCATTCTTCACTCAGTTATGTCTGTCGTTATTAGTATATACAACAGAGTGCAACACCATGAATACCTTCAAGGAGAGATTGTCTTTAGCCCTTTTGGTACGATTCACCATGTGGAGACTACTAAGACATGTAAAAACCACAGAATTCTTGAAAAGAGCTCAAGGAGGCAGTGTGATGAAATTAGGGGAAGGCTAGGACAGCAGGCATTTTGTTCCACCTTCCAGTGTGGCCAATCATAAAAGATATAAACACTAAGAAAAGTCTATATAAAGTTGTGGTTGAACAATATGTTGAACAATCTTGCTCTTGCTCCCCAACCAATAAGTGACTTCCACTGTTTCAGGCACAGTACTGTGGCATCAGGCTTGGAGTTGCTCACTCTTATTGCAGCCAGATCACTCGAAATTGTAAATATCCCGGTCCACACTTGAGGTCACACTTCATGCTCATTTCCAGCTCTATATTTTTATTCTGGGACTTCACTAGAGTAGCTTTGCATGATTCACAATTTATCTTATACTGGCCCTTTATGTAGCCCCTCAGTTCAGCCTCTGTGTCTAACAGGCAGTTTTAGCTTCTGTCTCTTTAAGCCGCCCCCTCCTGATGAGCCCAATCTGTTGAGATTGACCAGCTTTCAGAAGCCTGCAAGGGGCAGCTGTATCAGAGTCATGTTAAGTTACCTCCGATGCAAACCCAACATTTACTGCTTTACTGTTTCATATTAAAAGCTTTTAAGTGACTGAATATCTGGAGACTTTTACTTTGAAGAATTTACAGGAAATGAAACATGTTCCTCACTGAATTAACAGAGCTTTGTTAGCAGGGCTAAAAACTGGTTGACACAAAAAGATATGGAGATATTTGGAGCTGTTTGTTCAGCAGATCAGTTAGAAGTAATATAGGGAAGAATAATACCAGCAGAAACAGCTCCAGTGACGATGATGTTTGATGAAGAGCTGCAGATGAGCAGCACACCTCAAACATGTAAACATATTTTAGTTTGCCCTGCTCTGTAATGGACTCCAGTCATGGCTCAGTGTGACAACCCCTAAAATAATGGAAAAATGCTATGCTATGCTATGTGGAGCGGAGCAGTAAACTATGTATGCTGTGTGTGGAGCAGATGACCATATAAAGAAATCTGTCACAAGCTGACGTCGGCTCAGGCCGAAAGTAGAAAAAAATGTTGGAAACCAAGTCTTCAGAGCAGTATGAAGCCGTTGCTTTTTGGATCACAGAGATTACTACTACATACGTTTACCTCATTATTTGATACTATTACTGAAAAAAGGAAAAGCATAAAAGGTCCCCTTTAATGAAGCCAACATGACTACATCTGCAAAAAGTTAGAGTTAGACTCTTGCCATTCCTCAGCTGCGCTCAGAGATTCAGTCTATGAAAACATTAACAGAATTTGTGAAAAGGCCCATCCTTTATGTAAACCAACACCCCCTGGGAATGTGCTTGAGTAGATAGGACACAGCTCTAACTCAGACTGAATAATTTGGAGAACTTCATATTCTTGTAGTAACCCTACAAGACACCCTAAAAAACATGGTCATCAGCCTTCTCCAAGTTCACGAAACACATGCACAATGAATATGCAAATTCCCATGACCCCTGCAGTATCCTTACAAGAGTGAAAAGGTGGTCCACTGTTCCATGACCAAGACAATATCCATATCACTCCTTCTGATCTTTCAACTGGCTGGATGTTCCTTGGATGTTCAATGTCAACCTTTAAATTAAATCAATGCATTCATTTTCACACACTGATCCAAGTCTGGGTCATGGTGGCAGAAGGCTAAAAAAAGGTAGCTCAACCTTTGCCCCCAACCATGTCCACCATTTCCTCCTGAGGGACCCCAAGATGCTCTCAGCACAGATGGGATATGTAATCCATGCAGTGTGCTGTGGATCTGCCCTAAGATGGAAAGTTGAGCTCAGCCACCTGGTGAAGGAAGTTCACTTTGGCTGCATGTATCCACTATCTCATTCTTTCCATCACTACGCAATGACCATACAAATTTTTCAGTACAATCATATAAAGGGTGACGAAGAATAAAACAAAACAGGTGAGTGAAAGAGTGTATTTCAAAGTATACAGTGAGAATGAGCAAGAGATGTGTATGTGAAGGGGAGGTGGGGGTTGATGGTGGTATGAGATCAAAGGGATGGGGGTGGATGTGGCGGTAAAGAGAAGCTGAGGCCTGAATTCAAACAGGGTCATTGGTGAGAGATGAGCCATGGAGGCTGAAAATACTCAGCGCTAATTCTGGAGCTGCTCCTCAGAGACTGAATGGCAGCGCTGGAGGAGACGCAGCACACACAAACACACAGACAGATAACATAGACGTCTAGATTTGTGCAAGCACACCTACACACTGACATATAAAGAATCTTGCCTGCACTCATGTACGCGCTCTCTCTCTTTCTGTCACAAACACACAGCAGTTTACTGAGGAGCAGCCGATGGCTTCTGATTTTTGCTGGTGGGGAAGAAACTCGTCTGATTATTTAATAGGCCTCAGAATGGACCTCACAGGGTTCTGTGTGTGTGTGTGTGAAGTTTTAGATCTGTCTTAGCCTGTCGTTCAAAAGCTGGTTTGGTATTTGGATTTTAAGGTTTAAAGATACCATAAGTTAATAACCCGTGACATATAAATGAATGTTCACTTTCCAGCTCTTCATCACCAATTGCTGCAACGAACCCACTTTATGAAAGCTTTTATATTTTCTCTACCAAACACCTGGGGCTCTATCGTTGTGAATCAATGGCGCATAGCACAAGAGCACAGGGTGTGGCAAGTGATTTGTGGTAATTTTTGTGGCCTGAGGTGCACAGCGTAAGCAAACAGCATGGGATTAGTCAGAATACATTAACAGCTGGTGTAGTGATGACCAACCATATCACCTCTCTTCCTTCCCTTTAAAAGCAGAACCCTATCAGAGCAGAGTGGAGCCATTTGACAAAGTTGGAAACCAGTGTCCTTGTACAAAAGGATGTGCAGAATTGCCACGGCACTTTAAATTAATTATCCTTTGATGAGTTAGAACATTTGGTTACTGTGTTGCTCTAGTCATAGGAGAACTGTTTCTAAATGTAGCAAAAGAGAATTAATAGAGGATGGGGTCACTATCTCTAGACTCCATGCATTGTGGCATATAATGATGGTGTTCTGTGCATGAAACACTATTCACACTATTGACACACGTCGATGAATGATCCTCAGTCCAACTGAAATTAAATTACATATTCTTTTACCTTTTCCACTACAATATATAGATTTGCTCTATAACTAAATATTCTGTGCTCTCCTTTGAGAAAAAATCAGCACACAAAAGAGAGAAGTTTATATTTTATGTTTGTTTCATGATGGCATTCCCTACATTTGCATTAACCAATTCAGTTTACATTGGTTCATAATGTAGACAGAAAAATGTTTTGCTATAACTAATCAAATAGAAGTATACCACAATGTGAAAATTCTCCATTACAAGTAAAAGTTCTCCATTCAAAATTATACCTTAGTAAAAGCACATCAGCAAAATGTGCTTAAAGTATCAAAAAGTAAAAGTACTCAATATACAAGCAGAGTGTGTTTCAATGTATATATATAAATATATATATAAATATATATATATACATATATTTAGACAGTTTATCTCCAATCAACCTTCCTGAACTGAACAATTGCTTCATCTAAACCATCAACCTGTCTCTTGGACCCAATCCCAACTAGGCTGTTTAAGGAAGTATTATCCTTAAGCTTACTTGTGGTTCATAGAGTCTCCAAAAGTAGAATGGGAGGCAGAGCCTTCAGCTATCAGGCTCCTCTCCTGTGGAACCATCTTCCACTTTGAGTCCAGGAGGCAGACACCCTCTCTACGTTTAAGAGTAGGCTTAAAACTTTCCTTTTTGATAAAGCTTATGGTTAGGGCTGACCAGGCTCGCCTTGGACCAGCCCCTAGTGATACTGCTATAGGCCTAGACTGCCGGGGGACTGCCCATAATGCACTGAGCCCCTCTCTCCTCCTCCTCCTCTCCATCTGTACACATTCATGTACCATTAATGTATGTTACTAATTTATGTTACTATGTTACTGAGATTTTGTGCTTTCTTTTCTCACAGGTTCCTATGGATCATGGTCATGGACCAACTGGTTATGGATTGCAAATTTCTGTGGGACATGGTTGCAGACCCCGTGCTGCCATGGTCCTGCTTGACACCTATGCTTGCTATTATTATTATTAGTCATATTTATCATTATTATTGTTTTTAGTGTTGTTGCTGTGCATCTCTTTGTCTCTCTTCCCCCTCTCCCCCTTCTTCTTTCTCTCTCAACCCAACCTGTCGAGGCAGATGGCCACCCACCTAGAGCCCAGTTCTGCTCAGGGTTTCTTCTCGTTAAAGGGGAGTTTCCTCTTGCCGCCGTCACCAAGTGCTTGCTCATGGGGGGAATGTTGCGTCTCTGTCAAATAAAGAGTACAGTCTAGACCTGCTCTATGTGAAAAGTGCCCTGTGATAACTTCTGTTATTTGGCGCTATATAAATAAAATTGAATTGAATTGAATTGATGCATGTTATAAGTGGTCATGGTGGTGCTAATTGTGACTCATGGGTAGTTTAATGTATAACAATGCTTCATATATAATAAGATAAATAAATAATACTTCATAGTGCAGCACTTGAGTAAATGCACTGCTGTAGGCTACTGCCACTGGGTGACAGTGACACTAACCAACGGCCAGACAGCAGCCTGAGACACAAAAAGAGGCCTTGAACTATGAGCAATCGTGTTAGCGTTCTCGCTAATGCCCTTTTTTATCAGCAAGCATGGAGAAATTTCATGTGTTGCATCGGCTTGCTGAGAAGCTATCCACTTCATCCACCTAGGAAAAGTGAGGCTAAAAGTTTGAGGGCTAAATAGCTAATGTGTTAGTATGCTGCAGCACACTGAACAGCCTAAAACGTACCTGCTAATGTTAAGATCTGTCAGTCTCAATGCTGAATGTTGTGGTCCTTATACCTCAACACCACTGGTAGCAAATTGCTGTCTGTTCTTGGCTTACAAACTACAATTAAAAGTGCAAGTTACTTTCTGTCTCGTTGCTCAACTAACGATCAAACCTGTGCGCTCCTACTAAGAGCCCTGAAGCCCAAAGGAGCTCTTTTGATATGTTGCCAAAGACTCACTGAAAAAATATCAACAATACATTTTACATCACTTTAAAATGAGTTTCAGCTGCAAAAAAGGAAAAAAGGTGGATATGTACAAATTGCCATTTGAGATTAATTACAAGTTCAGCAACCAAACATTACAATACAATGGAAAAAACATAATTTAAAAACCAAAAGAAACTAAATGAGAGGCTGTATATACCTGGGTTATATATACACAAAAGGATACTTCTAAATTTCTAAATTTGAATTAGAATCAGATTTAAGGGAGCCTGTGTAACATTTGCTGTGGAGAGAGGCAATTACTGGATAATGGTAGGTGTTAAAGCTGAGTAGAACAGTGGTATAAGTAGAGAGTGGTCATACCAGACCAAGTAATACTGTAGAAACAAAACCCATCAGTGTAAAGGTGTTTTATCACATGCAAATTCAGCTTTTCATTTTTACACAGAAGACCATTTCATTTCTTCCTTCAAAAGTTATATAGTCTGGCTTCAAAGGGGACATATTATGCTTTCTGTAATTTATGTACTGTTATGATGTGGGATATCTATGCTAAACATGGTCAGAGTTCCAAAACTTTAGGTTATTGTACGTAGAAAATGCTCCCTGCAAGTAATAAGCCAGGGCTTCAACCTGCTATATCAACTTTCTACCTTACTGTCACACATGCCCATAAACGGCCATCTATTCCATAGCCTTTGTTGCTGAGGTTTTTCCACGTGGTGTTTGTGTTGTCCACTCTCATATTTTGGATCACATTCTGGCTTGAACATATACAGATGTATTTGAGAAGTTGTCATTTTGAGTAAAGAACGAGAAAAATAAGTGAAATCTTACTACCACCGCTTGTTTACGTACCTGCCAAAAGTGAGCTTCCAGGGGCTAATCAATCAGAAGAGAGTGGGCTCATTGGGAAGGGGGTCCTTAAAGAGATAGGAGGTAAATGGCCTGTTTCAGACAGAGGGGCTGTGTAAAGGGTCAGTATGAGTTAAATGAGGAGTTTTTTCAACTTTGTATCCCCTTTAAAGACTGAAGGTAGTTTAGGGATAAACAGGTGAATATGGTCCTTGCAAGTACAGCAAGAGATTTCCACATTTCTGCCAGTGTTTGCATGTGGTTGTGCGCTTGTTTTCCTTTGTGCCAACATCAAATGAGTTTTCAGATATCAGTGTGTTTTCATCAGTCCCACACTGACAGGCTCTATTAAAAACACCCTTGGACTCATTCTCATCACAGTTTGACAGGAGTAATTCCCATGGCAAGGAGGATGGTGAGATGGCGAGCAGACAGGAGTTAACACATATCTATTTCAATGTATATTCATTGAGCTTGTTATATTTACTACTTCAATCCAATTTTAACATGCAGGTTTTTAGCCAGTAAATTGGAGCTATAGGAGAAGTAATTCAAAGAATTTGATCTAACCTGCAAGAAAAGCTAAGAAGTTTCTTAGTTTTGTCTGGAGCAGACTTTTTTGAGTTGAATGCAGGAATGAGGGTATTGTTACTGAGGCTTGGATCTTGCTGTATCAGGCCATTTGTGTGGGCTGCAATCTGTCCAGTGCCTAAAACTACTGCCTGAAGGAAAATCAATCTGCCTGTAAAGTCGATTCAAATTACAGCGATCCCTGCATGTAGTACGTGTGCATCATTATGTATGTGCATGCTTATTACTGTGGCCATATGTTCGTGCAAACGCCCTCCCCTGCGAGTCTGAATATCACTCTGCCGTTTGGAGACTTGATCAATGCAGACTTTTGCAGATGCATAGAAATATTTACTAGTCGTTGTCCATCTGTATGCACCACGTGGAGCCTAACATGTTCAAAGCAACAGTCAGTGTGGCTGTCAATCTCATTATCCCACAGGTGTTATATATTGCTCTTTTTTTCTGAATACCTTGTATCTCCAAATTGTTGGCTTTTTGAGGAAACAAAAAAACCCAGCCATATTATGTTTTCGTGCTATCTGATTTATGAGACTGAGAGGTCAGAGC
Source organism: Thunnus thynnus (assembly GCF_963924715.1). NCBI lineage: Eukaryota > Metazoa > Chordata > Actinopteri > Scombriformes > Scombridae > Thunnus > Thunnus thynnus. The sequence goes on along the minus strand of NC_089525.1, from coordinate 3,074,804 downwards.
GGTTTCTCCAACATCTCACTCTTCAGCTCATTAAAATCACCACAATTTGGAGATACTAGCATTTCACATGGAAACTAGTGATTAAGTACATTGTGTTACATATGCTGTTGTAAACAAAAGTGAATATGGAATAATAACTATTAGTGAAAAACACTCAATCAAAATGAAAACCAGAGTTCACTAAAAGTTCAGTTAAACCTGCATTCATTTATTTATTGGCTACACAGTAACAAGCTGTAAACAGAAAATTGACATATTATCACTTTATAAATTTGATATATTGAAATATGTAAGGTGGCAATTTACACATTCAGCAAACACAGAACATCAGTACTCATTTTGGATTCCAGTATTCACTCTCTCCTACCTTTGTTTTTGCTCTCCACCAACTCCTTAAGGGAAATATCTGTCTCTTTAGCTGGTAAATGCTCCACTATGTTCACCAGCTAGTCTCTAACTGTGTCTGTCTGCTGGTTGGCGCTGGCCAGGTAGTATACAGTGGGTTTCTCAGAGCTTTTTCACTGAAAACAGCTGCCTGCTGCTGCTGCTGCTGCTGAAAAAACAAGGTTGCCCTAAAGCCAAAACTTTGAGCTGAAAGACACTAAAACGCTCCGTAAAGCTGAGGGGAACAGCAGAAATTACTGTTAATGTGTCTTGCATTTGTTTAAAAAACTACTTATACTGTGTACAGCGGGAAATCAGATCACCGTTGCAATTATTATTGATTGACTTCTTAATTAAAACAACATGAGTTTATTTGCTTGAACAGATAAAGAAGCTGCTCAAGGTGTCTTTGCTGTACAATAGCGATATTCTGCATTTGCAGTTATCATGGTAACCACAGGTGTAGCCAAATCAAACAGGACTGAAATCTTAAGGATTACAACTTGAAGAAATAAAGTTACAAAGATTACCCATATTCCTGATATGGTTGCATCTCCAGCTCCCTCTGTAATTAAATATATATCATTAAATGAGATATAAAGATAAGAATTATGAAGAACAATTCACTACAGTGGACACCATGTATGAAAAAGTTGTCTACCCAGACAACTACATGCAAGATCAGTGACCAGACTCCGTTTGGTCAATTAAACCTTTACAACAAATGAACAAACCCCGGACACAATCTTGTATTATGTGCACCTGTGTGATTGTTACAGCTGAATAAACAAACAGAATGAGCCTTAGAAACTGCTACATATGGCTACAGTTACAGCAGACATACACCCAAACATTCAAGAAGTACTTATTATACAAAAAAAAGAAAAACTAAACTAAAGTGAAATCAAACTAAACTAAAACTGTTGTTTCAGCTCTGTACTCCAGCATATGAAGTTAATGTAGTGATTCTCAGTTTTAAATTGAGGGTGTTTACAACCACATCACTTTAAAATGTAGGAATTATAGCCCATTTTATACATAGCCCTCCAAATTTAGTTGATATAATGTAGTTGGACAAATTAAGATAAACTTTAGGTAATCATTTTGGGTTTTTTTGGTGTGAAACTGTTGCAGTCAGTGAATGATGACTATCATCCACAGATGGTGGGACACTCCCAGACTGCAGTCATCATGACTTGCCTCAGGCACTATTTTACCTTCAGTCTGGTCTTCTGATGGTGACTGCCCATCAAGAACATTTCACTGTTTCACCATAAAACCTCTTTGGCCAGACAGAAAAGTAAATATGCACTGTTGAATCTATAATAAGTCATTAGAGAACAGACACACTGGAAGTCAAGGTAAGGAAATGTCAGCTTGTACATTTATTTTATTATTCACAGGTGAACACAGCAGAGGCATGGAGTGTTTCATATCCCCTCGGGGGGCACATTCAGCAGGGCAAAATGTCAACGAATGATCAGAAATAGAAATATTTCATGCGGGGCCACATATATGCCCCCCGGAGATACATAGTTTTTCACCAACACAGTTTAAAACCAATCAACGACCGATCTCTATCGACTGGAGTCAAGGCTTACCTCTATTTATGTATTTTTTCACTTGTGTGCAGGAAAGCCCGGTTGGAGTTACAAAGTTTCACCAAGTCCAACAGGCAAAAAGCACAGGACAGAACCTGGAGACTGGAGGAGCGTTAGGATGGATCACACACTAAAATGGAAGAGAGCAGGGAAAGCCCTGCGGTGATGTGCCTCCCTCACTCTGCACGCACTGTACACTTGACATGCTTTAGACAGGAAGCAGGGGGGTGGGGGGTAGGGAGGAGGAGGGGGTGGGGGGGTTCAGCCTCAGTCAGTGTTCTTTAAATGGAGGAGTACATTTATCTCCACCTGCTTGTCTCTCAGCCCCAAGCTTTAGTTTGGAATTACCCAAAGGAAAGGTTTACATTTGACAGAATGAAAGAGAAGGTGAGATGCGTCCATTTTCACACAGAGGGATGAAAGAGCAGAGCAGAGTTCCCTTCAAGTGACAGCTCAATCCGCGCGGCTGTCTTCCCTTTGGAGAGACAACTTTTCATCGAGTCAGACTGTGCAGCCGCTCGCTCATGAAAGTCAGTCTCATTTTCGAGTCCGTGACTGTGTGTGTGTGTGTGTTTGTGTGTGTGTGCGCATGTTCGAGTCACATCGCCTCGATCTCCATGGCGATGATGTCCCATTCAGCCAGGCACCTGCCAGGATAGGAGCAGGGCGGGAGGGTAGGAGCTGGGGGTGGGGGTGGGGGGGGGGGTGAGGTGGGGAGGGGGGCTTGTTCAGTCCGTCAGTCAGTCAAGCAGGTAAGAAAAGCATCAAAATGGCCGCCGCGCCCTCGCCAGGTGTTGGTGTATTGAAAAGAATCAGACATCCGAAAGATCATTCAGCTCCATTTACCTTTTGAGATCACCCAGGGTGCAGAAACCTGGGTGAGACCTGGGTAACCATGGCAACGATTGTGATGGGCTTGTGCATCTGTGTGTCTGCTGGAAAAACATTCAGCTAAAGACAAAAACACTTTGCAGAAGCGCTTGTCTAAAGAAAAATCAATTCATGTTCAATGCAGGGAAGTGGTTCTCAAAGAGAGTCCAGAAAGTCCGTGAGAGGATAGCTGGGGGTCCTCAAGGAAACTCCGGGAGGTCCCAACCAATTCATTCACTACACATTTGACAGAAATGCATCCCAGTCAGAGAATGTACAAGAACGAAATGGTTATACAACTGAATCATAAAGCAACAGCATAAATATCCTCACACAGGTCTGGGAATTGAGTAAAATTATACAAAACAAAGCTAATTAACTGTCAAATGAGAAGACATTTAACAAAGTCCCCTTACTACACACATTATGACACAGTTCAACACATGAAAAGACTGCAGCATCAAACTCAACACTACTGCATTTGAATGGAAATGAGAGGATTTGTGCTTGTATCAAGTGGACATTATCATATCAGAGGTACACTCGCTGGTTAGAGGTCCACTCTGACACAACTACTTAGCATGTTTTCATCCTTTCAAGCCATATGTCTGACCAAATAGAACCACAAAAACCTGCCTCATCCTGCCTAAATGAGCTGATAACCATTTCAAGCGAGACTGCATCACATTTGAAAGAAGATTTAAAACATTCTTCCACTTAAAAATGAAAGCTTGAATTCAGAAGAAGTATAACGCACCCTTACTGGATTCAACACACAATAGAGTTTTTTCTGGTATGACCAGCAGCTGATTGTGACTAATGTTAGATTGTCAGTTGGCTGACTTTGTGACATGTTTCTACTTGTTTTCCTGTTACACTATGTGTTGGCATTTATCATTATCCCATAAATATCTCTTGTGGCCACAGTGGCATAGTCTTGACTATTGTATTCTGGAGTCTTTGGATGCCCTATCATAGTGTAAATTCTGTTTCAGAGATGTCTTGACAAGAAAACACAGCGGGAAAAACAATGAATAATTGTTATAATCTGGTGTGATGATTTTGCAATTTTATCATAAAAATTGTCAAATTCAAGCCCATATAAGCAAACACTTACAGATTCGCGAACCCTTCGTCTGACATCTTACCCACTGTCATGTAAGAAGTTTGTTATCAGTTTAATTTGTGTGCAGAGAACAGAGATAGTCTATGTCCAGGAGTGTTTAGCCTAGCTTAGCACAAACACTGAAAGGAGCTGGAAACTTCAAGCCTTCATTAAACTCCACAGCTGTCTTATTAATGTGTGATATTTTGTTCATGTGACAACTTTTTAATTGGTCCAACACCTCCAATGGTGTTACATTCTAGGTGAGCATAGAACGGCATTAGTAGCTTAGCATTTTATTGTTTAGAACATTAAACTGGCGTGTGGGTTTTTCAAACAACAAGATATCTGTAAATTAGACAATTTCAGAGTTGTATGAATGTGTTGTTTACCTCTGCTTTTGATAGTCAAGCTAGCTGTTCTATTTACCCATATAGTACAGTATTTCCTCTCTGTGTCTCTGTGCTAAGCTAGGCTACACACAACAACGGATGCACAAACATGATATCGATATCCTGCCATTTGTCTCAGGATAAGATGGCAAGCAAGTATAAGTACAAATTTTAAACTATAAAAACAACTTTAACTCAGAAATATAGAGATAAACTCTTTAAAAGGGTCAGTTCACCCAAATAAAAAAACACATTTTCTCACTTACCATGGTACCATTGTGTTAGGGCCATTGTTAGCAAAAAATATTTGACATTTGGAGAATAAAGTTGTAAAATTTTGAGAAAAAAGTTATAATATAATGAAAAAGCTGACATTTTGGCATAGGTTTTGAGATAGGGTAACGGTTTTCATAGGGATTAGTAAAAAAAAAAAAAAAAGTCCTATTGAAGAAGGGCATTATAGTTAAATGTCATTTTTCATTGATACAAACAAAATTCCATTTATTGGGTTAGGGTGGAGGCAGAGATCTCAGAGACAGATATCCCAAAACCTAGATACCACTAGTGATAAGTGAGAAAACATGTTTTTTTGTAATTTAGGTGAACTCAGTCGAAGCCAAGTGCTTTACAGGAAGTCCCCCCTCACAGCCTCCTTCATCGTGTGTACAGTGATGTTCAGCACATTCAGTTATTTTGTGATGTCTTGTAATTAACTTTTTAGTTGCATCAGCTCTTCCTGACATGACTCGCCTCTGTGCTTCTCTGATAGATTTCTCACTGAATGAAAGTGTTCATCAGTGCAAAATGGCAGGAAGAAGCCTGAAAGGAAAGTGCACCACACTATTTCTAAAAAGCATCTACATTTTTTAGAGGGGACTTTTCCTTTAATTTTTCTTGAACCCAGTGTAATAGACTGAAAGCAGGGATCCAAGAAGCAGAGAGAGTCAAGGGCAAGAGCTGCAGGGATTTCAGTTTAGTGACTGTGACTGTGTGTTTGTGCATCTTTGTTTATCTGCGTGCATGACTGAGAAATGGTGCAGAATGAGAGTGTGTGTGTGTGTGTGTGTGTGTGTGTGTGTGTGTGTGTGTGTGTTGTGAATTAGAAATCGAAAAAGAAGGATAGAGCCTGTGTGTCTCTATGTGTGTGACTGTGTGTGTATGTGTGTGTCTTTGAGCGCCGATGCGTCAGGACCTACAGAGTGTGAAATGGAGCAGGGAGGTTCAGGCTTCAGCCGCGACACTGCAAAACACACACACACACACACATACACACACACACATCTCTCCCCGTCTCTATCTCTTGCTCTCTCACCCCCACATCCCCCCACTCCTCTTCGCTTCTCTCTACCTTCATTTTCCTCTCCTTTCCTGTTTTTCCCACTTCCATTTTCATCCCCTTCCTGCTCTTCCCTCCCTTTTCCCCTCTCTTTCCATCTTTCCCACTTCCTCTATATCTCTCCGTCGCTGCTTTATTCCGCTGCTTTATCTCTCTGGATAAAGCTATCCCTGCTGTGGAGTTTGTTTTTCCCCCCTGCTCTGCCTTTATCTTCCGTTTGGATGCCGTGTATGTGCAGAAGCATGGAGAGAGAGACATAGACGGAGAGGAAAAGGAGAGAGACAGCATCCCCATGTCAGGCCAATGATGGATTAGAATACTAAAATACTAGAGAGAGAGAGAGAAAGCAGACACAGTAGATGCTCAAATCTGACATGGTGTGTGTGAGTGTGTGCGTGTGTGCACTTACGTGCGTCTAAATCTACTGCACGGTAATAGAACAAAAAAAGAGTGGTTCTTTCCAAGCACACACACAAGCACACATCCTCTTTCTCTTTTCCTCTCTCACCCTGGAGGCTTTCTTTCTCTATCTCTCTCTTTCTCTGAGTTGATTTAACGCATGGCTTCTCCGCTTGTTTATTTCAGTACATATTAATGTAAATCACCGGTGTCCACTCCCTCCTCTCTCTCTTTCTGTCTCTGTCCATCCCTCTTGTCGTCCTGCCACCGGGTGTCGGCCCCAACGACAAATAGCCGTGGCAACAATTAAAATGAACAACAGGGCCCAGTAAAAGGCCACTGCTCCAGCCCCCGTCGGCCACGTCAATCAGACGTCCGCCTTCCCCTGCTGATCTCAATTAACCCTCACTATTGGGTGGTAGGAGGTGGGGGTGTGGGGGTTTCTGACCTGGCTATCTAATTCTATGTAATGCGGGGGAGAATGAAGGGAAGGATTCCGAGTTCAGAGGAAACTGCTCATCGTCTTTTGAGATAATTTATTCAACACTATGCTCATTTTTGTCAAAATTTAGAAGAGTGTTGTTATTGGAAAAGCTCAGTAACCAGTAAACACATTCCAATATAATCACAGACTGCTACTGCCCTTTAGCAAGGCATTGATATCAACCTGAAAAGCAGCTCAGTTAGAAGTTCATGTGGAATGAATTATTATGTAAATGTAGAATATACAGCTTAACCTTTGACTGCTGACCAAGCTCAGCACAGCAGGGAGTGCCCCTATGGTAACATAGACTCAGACCCTACAGGTGGAGGCTGGGTGGAGGTGGGAGGTTGAAAAGCTATCAACAGCAGCGGCATAGCTTCCAGGTGAACGGTGTGGCAGAAGGCATGCAGTGAAGAGTGAGCACAGCGCTGACAGCTTAAGTCCAGCACCGTGATCAAAAGGGTGCACTGGATTTATGCTGCAGTCGGAGGAGTATGTCATGTGAGTGTCAGGGTAAACTCAAGTTGACTGCCTGAACTAGCTTCACTTCATTTGTTTCAGGAAGGTGGAGCGTTAATCATTCTCCTTGTGAACTCCTGATTTCAAAGCCAGTATGGGAACTTGAGGTGGCAACTTTCTCGTCACATTTTGTCTATTCTAGTTATGTCTTAAAATCCTAAAAAGCAGGCTAACAAAATCAGGCATTGGTTATCTTTTCAACTGTGTCAAATACAAGCCAACTTGTTTCCATCACTTTCTGGAATCTTTTCATGTCTGAAGCCCTGGCCACACCAGAAAGTGGCACAGAAAAGTTCATCCAGGCATTCATGCAAAATAAGTGGTACTTGAAGCTTGTTGACATAGTGACTACTCACACAGCTAGAACTACTATAGCTAGCAAGCTAATTGCTAGCCAGCTGGAACATGCCAGCACAAGGTCAGTCACAGTAAGTGTCCAAGCTAGCTAGCTTGTTAACTGAAAAATTGTCAAGTTAGCAAGCTAGCTAGCTATATTGAGAAGTTTATATTTGAGTGTATGGTGCTACACAGCTAATAGGCTACAGTATGTTAGCTCCTATATGTTGGACTGTCTCATTCTCCATTCAAGTCAGAACTGTCAAGTCTCCATGTCAAAATTCATCAAAGTTTAACTTGATGCAAAAGATTGGCACAGATTTATTTGGTGGACTTTATTCTTTTGAAATGAACTGATGTCCCTTCAGGCCTTCATTCTATCTGTGTATATATTATAGATAGATATAGATACGTAACTCATGCATAAATGCATCAATGCAGACCTGGCAGTTTTGTACATACAGTATGTTCACAAAAATGGTTAAATTAGGGCAATATTTTCAACTTGTACCAATCTCTGCCCTTTCCAAGTTAAAATAACCCTATTCAGACTCACTGGTGTGAGCCCACTTCAAATAAAATGATCAGACGGAGCTTACACTCAGGCTCTGTACAGCCTCCAACAAGCTCCATTCCAAACCCAGCAAACGATTTTGAACAATTTTTCTCAAATGAGCCATCTTTAACCATGTATCTCAAATCAACTTATCTGTTTATGCCACACCGCCTGAGGCAAAACTGTTCATTCAACTTACTGGCTAAATATCTGCACAAATATCTGGCTAAATATCTGACCTGAGACTAGTATACCAACCGCTCAAAGTTACCTTCAAATCGTACCTTCTATACTAAAACTAAAACTAAAAATAATTTTTATTTCTGTAAAACAATTTACTAATTATGATTGTTAATGATCTCATTAAACAATTAACAGCTTTTCATCCACTGATTTAAAACTTTTAACATTACTGAAAAAAGGTTGAAAAGGAAGCAAGAGAAACTACACTGGAAACACATTGTATCATAAATAAAAACCCTTACAGAATTCTCTCTAGTAAAAGGATAAGGCTGGTGTTATTCTATTATTTATCTCATAGTCAACAAATCCCTTGAGAAGACCAAAAATCCAAATGCATGCTGATGACACTGTATTGTATGTACATGGTAGCACAAAAACACAAGTTACTGCCTCACAAAATCCATGGTCAATATAACAACATGGGTCAATCGCTGTTGTCACCAAGACAAATTACTCTACTGTAGAACCAGATGTTTTTGTGTTGTGAGAAAAGTTCCAAGTTGTAAAATAATTTAAATACCTTGGAATTCTGATAGAGTCCAACCTCAAGTTCACGCCCCAGGTAAAAAATCTAGCCAATTTCAGATTCATAAGAAACTACATGTCCACTGAGGCAGCCAAGATGTACATGCACTCAGTGATTTTCTCTCAAATGACTTACTGTTTGACGAGCTGGTCACAGGCTAACCACACTACATTGAAACCACTACAGTCTTTGTATAAACAGACACTAGACAAAAAAACAAATCAGTTCCACCGTTGTGCAATTCTAAAAAAAGCTGGGAAAACCTGAATAAGCATGTAAACGTATGTCTCATCTACAAAATCATAGATAGTATGGCCCTCCACTCCACTCAGAGATTTTGTAAGCACAAGAGCAAACTCATATTGGATCACAAGAGGAGTTACAAGAGGGGAACTGCATTATTCCACTTAGGAGAAGTGCTTTTAGTCAGTCTGCCTTTTCTGTCAGAGCCTCAGAGAGTGAAACTCTATTCCAACATACATCAGAGAACTCAACACATACCGGTCATTTAGTTCTCATTTAAAATGTTGGGTCATTGATAGTCAAATCTGTCAGCACTAAAAACCACTTCCTTTCTGCTGCTGCCACCTTGTTAATGTCAGTCTGTCTGTGAACTTGTCTCTTGTTTCTCTAACTACTGTACTTGCATGTGTTGTTTGTTGTGGTTTGTGTTTCTTGTGTATCTCTCTCAGTGTTTCACATGTACTGTATGTGTTGCTTGCTTCATGTCCTATATGCCTCTGTACTGCCTGCATGCTTCAACTCATATTTGCTTAGCGCTGCTTAATGTTGTCCTGTTGCTTGATTCATGTACTATGTACTTCTTTGGCTACGGCCTGCTTGCTTCAATGTTGTCACATCATTTTAGCTATATTAACATCCATGTTAACATTCTCTAATGAAACATGTCAATTTTATCAATGTTTTGTCATGAGTTGCTGCTTGCACCCTGTTTCAATAACTGTGTTTTTATCTTTACCTTTTTTTTGTTCCATTTGTTTGTTTTTTAATTTTTACTTTTAGGGAGCATATTGTAACATCTGGCTAGGCTAGGCCTTTTGGCTAATTCTGGCATATTTACAGCAATGTTCATTAAGGTGCACTGTCCCTGTCAAGTAAATAAATAAATAAATACAAAAATAAATACAAAAGATTTGCCGGGGAATCCACATTTGGTGCTCTGGTGAGTATTTCTGGCAGCAGGATGGTGTGTGTGTGTGATTGAGTCAAAATAAACTACAGTGTGTGTTCATGGTAATGAAGGAACATGTCACCCAGTGCAACAGTGTGGCTCTTTAATGTGTTTTTAATAGTTTTTGGACAACAATGGAGCTGTATGGCACAGAAGAATAAGATATATCAGGGTTTGATACACACACAAAACGTGTTGATAGGATAAATTCATTTGTGGTGTGGATCTTCTTCTGGAATTTGTTGACAAAAAAAAATATCATTTAAACATTTCACCAACTTGAATCTGACACCAATTACTGAAATAGGATGTTTTTAAGGTGCACATGGTGTGTATTTACCCTCTACAAATCTGTCATGAACTGGTTCCCTGTAAAACTTAATGAAAACACTTCATGGAGAAATTTGTAGTTATTACATTCAATGAATGTTTCATTGTAATCAGTATCATCTGTTAGATTACAGTGCTTGATTGCTGTTTATGCTCTTAGTTAATACTTTGGCAAACTCATGCTCACAGAACAGCAGTGTTTACTGTTCAGTCTGCTGAATGTTTAAAGAAGTATCTGAGGTGAGCTGACAGAGCTTCATTCTGTCTCTAATCGCTGTTTCACTGATTGACAGACGCTTTGTCTGAGGGGTGTGTTCAGACAGAAAGGCCTTTGAGATTGTGTGTGTGTGTGTGCGTGTGTGTGCATTTCTCAGCAGTTGTGCGCAACAGCAGTGCCTGAGGAAAAAGAAAGAGAGGTTAAAGTACACCGCAGACCTGTCACCTCTCCCTCCATCTCTCTCTTCATTCCTTCATTCCCTTTGTAGTTTGTGTTCTTAGTGGCTTCACAAAGCAAACATCCTCTTTCTCTTTACTTCTCCTTCTCCTTTTTGCTCTCCATTTCCTTTTCTCCTTTTTCTCCTCTTTCTCAGCTTTTCATTTTCTCTTTCATTCCTCTTTTCTCTCCTTCCTCTGCTCCTCCTCCTCTCTCCTTTCCTCTTTCTTTCTGCATCTACCCTTGCTGTCTTTTCTTTCCTTAGCTCCTTTAATTCTTCACACTTCCTCTTTGCTCCCTTCCATCTTTTTCTTTCCTCTTTTTTCTCCATGTTTACTCTTATTCTTTTTTTCTGCTGTTTCTTTCTCTCCTACACCCTTCCCCATTCCTCCTCTCCTTCTTATCCTTGCTGCTTTTTCAATGTCTATTTCCTTCTTTCTTCCCCAACTTCTGTCTTTCTGTATCTAATTCCCCCTCTATTCCCCCTTTCTTCTCTCCTCCTCTCTTCTCCTCTCCTTACCTTCCTCCTCTTTTCACCTCCTCCTCTCTCTCCACTCCTCTTTTCTCCTCTCCTTACCTCCTTCTTCCTCTCTGCTTGTCTCTTCTCGCTTGATGTCCTCCCATTCCCTCTGTCTCTTTCTCTCCCTTCTCTGTTTCTCATTCCTTCTTTCTTTCCCTCCTCTGTCTCCTTGCCCTCCACCATCACTGGCGCCCCTGCAGATGGAAGTTAATTTTACATGTTCTCCAGAAATAGGAAAGGAACAAGGAAAAAAAAAATTAGTGTCAGCAAAAGATTTATAAGACATAGAAAATCAAGAGCCGGCGATTCTCTCTGCTATGTTTGTGCTCCAGGGTCCTTTCTGTTCTCGCTATAGCACACTATTTCTATCACTGCCTGATACCCCCCCCAAACACACACACACACACACTCACACACATGCACACACCTTCCCCCAGGAGCCTGTCAGATGATAAAGAGATGTTGTCAGGGACTGATTATCAGCCTCCAACTAAAAACAAGTAAAACATCAAACGCACAAAGACCACACAGGGACTTGGCCTTATTTTTTTTCTTAATTTGTCCTCCATACATCTCTCCCTCGCTCTCTCTCTCTCCCACTCGTTCTCTAACTCTTTTCATTTTGTCTCTGTGTCGGTGTCAGAAGTAGCGTGTGTTTTTCGCCTGCTGGGGAGCTATTTGATTTGTTCTGCCGTTTTAGAGCTCATATTGTTTCTGGTGTGTTGTTTTTATTATGACGGCTTTATTCATATCGGTGCCTGTGGCAGCTTGGGTCCCGGCCCTGAGTCACCGGGGAGGGCGATAGGGACAGGGATAGAGCAATAAAGCAAGAAAGAGCTGCATCGGCTCAATACGTGGCAGGCAGTATGTGTGCAAATGTATGTGTGTGCGTGTGGAAATCTGCACCGTATGTGTGGCTGTGCTGACACGGGTGGGAACGATGAAACGATGTAAGGCTCAAATTATAACAAAAAGCTTTACCCAATTTTCTTTGCAATCTCTCTGCCCGATCCCTGCATGTGCGCACACAAACACACACATCACACACTTGGCACTTGATGTTCATTAAACAATGAGAGACAAGTGTGTAATTTGTCATTTCAGCGTGGCTATAGAATAGGGGCGGCGGCAGGGACAGGCGGATCGCTCCATTCATCACCGTGATAAAGTTTGACTGATGCATCATACATCAAACACCCTTTCCCCCTTCAGTCATTGTTAGGATGACCCATGGACAGGTAAGTCGTAACCAGTGGCACAAATCATCATCCGTCAATAAGTTAAAAGAAACACGGACACACAAGAAGGTCCAACTGCAGCTGTGGTGGTGGAGCACATCTGTATAAGGTGTTCACACAGGACTCCCACTCACATCCTTTCTTTGAGTGTCTCCTGACTCATTAGCTGCTTTGACAACATGTAGGCTAGCTATATGGTAAAATGTACTGTTCATTTTTGGACGGACATATTTTTGCTGTTTGGGGATGGTCAGTGTTTTCACTCTGGTCCTTTACCTTTAAAAGTATTTGTTGCACTTTGGCAACACAAAATGTACCAACCATTTCAGATTTTCTTCTTCTATGTTGTAAAATTTCAGTGAGCCAAATGAAGAGCCTGGAGCATGTAGCCAAGCTGTACGGCTAGCAATTTCATTACATTGCTAGCATAGCAGAAAAAAAGGTAGCTAGTCAGCATGGGAATGTTCATTATTCTAAGTGAAAAATATTTGTTACATAAAAGCAGCCAATTGTCAAGTGATGAATATATTGAAATTGAAATAAAAGATTCCAGCAGTAAACAACATAGTAGTTTGTGTTTGTTTGCATGCTAATATTTTAGCACTATAACATATGCTATGGTAAAGTGATTAGTTCACAGCATGCTCAGAATGGGAAGAACAGGAAAACGTCCTGTTGTTATGACTTGCGAGCACTTTCTCCAAGACCTCCACAGCTAGCCTTATAGGACGCCAGATGAATTGAAATGTAGCCTAAATTAGCTACCATTGTTATGCTACATATTTGTAGCAGCTAGTTGTCAAGATAAACCAGGCAAACTGTGTAAGCTGTAACTCCTTTTTAAATAGTTCCATCATCATTTCATAGTGTTATATGGTATTTTACTCATATGTTTGCCTCTAGGGAGATATTGTAGCTGTCAGAAATTGATAAGATTCTGCTCATAATTACAACTAGCAGGCTAACATGAACAGTTTCTCCAATCCATGCCAGTATGTTACCGGCTAACACACCTTGGCCTGTTAATATTTATATGCTAACAACCGTGCAAACCACTCAAACCAAGACATTTCTCCTGACCTATGACAGGAACAACTACATTATGCTCATTGGTCGATGGCAGTATGTGAACACTAATGCGACTGGCGCTCCTGTACTCCTGACAGAGACGCACCACTGCAGCTGCAGTCAGATGTTGAACAAAGTGCCATTTTCAAATAAAGAGGGAAGGACGGAAGCAAGGGCAGGAGTGGGTAATCAAGGGGTTGCTACTGACAAAAGGTGAAGTCCGTTTCTTCACTATGTTTCTTATAATTTTACAGCAGTCAGTCCAGGATTGTTGGCAGGTCCAGTGTGTGTGTGCATCTCTGTGTGTGTGTGTCTTCTCTGTATCCTCTGTTCTACCCCCAGCTGAGGCAGGCAGATAGAAGCAGGAGCAGCAGAAGTATGGGTTTAGGAGGGCCAGTGGTAAGGGATGCAGCCCCTCCAGCCACAGAGGAGCCCAGGTTAGAGATGGTGGCCCTCTCCGAGTACTGCGGGATGACGTCAAACTGGCCACCTTCATCAGCCTCCTCCTCCGTTTGTGTAATTTCCTCCTCTTCCTCGGTCTCCTCCACCTGACAGGGAGGAGACAGTGTGAGCAAAATCAGCCGGGGCATTTCTCAGCTTTTAATTCAGGATATTTTCACATTTTACAATGCTAAAAAAGAGCAGACACAAGCAGGAGATAACGCTCACCTCAATTTTTAGATGTGAAATCAAATAAAACTCAGGTGGAGCAACCAATCTAAAATCCACTTCTTTAAATTAAGCCTCAACTTCCAAAGACACAGCATCGAGGGACTAAACAAACAAGCCCAGATTCAACTGATTCAACCCAACCAATCCACACTACACAGAAGAGATGTGGATGGTGTACAGCCAATTTCCAGGGCCGGAAGAAGTATTTGTACAGCCCTAAGAAAAATTTATTAGCCCCCCTGACATGCCCCATCTCCTGATTAAAAAAAATCACTTGCGTCATGAACAATGATTTTAAAGAGGCTAAATTACAACAAATGACTTCACACTTTTAATCTGTTTGTTTGGGGGCAGACATTTAGTTATCTTGCACTTCAAGTCAGGTCTGATATTTTCCTACAGTTGACTAGGACTGGCTGAAAATGAGATGATGATCTCAGTTGTGCTTTTCCCAAGTCCCTGAATGTAGGCATCCAGGCCAGTATCCCGAGGAATTATCATATTGCATTATGTCCATATCAGAGTAGCACATGGTTTGATTGTTAACATTCATGGCCAGAGCAGGACGGTCAGTCACAGACACTAGCACCAAGGATCCAATTATAGCAAATGGTTAGACAGTTAGATTTGGTGGATAATGTTCTGCTCTTTGTGGAAGCTCTCAAACAGTGATGAGGATTGTTATGGGAGAACTGGTCATATACATGAATATTAGTTAGAATCTTAGTTAAATCAACAACAGTAAGAAATACAGCTACTGAAGAGGAGGTTGGGGTGGTGGAAGGAGCTGCAGCAGCAAACAACACAGGCAGAGTATCAGAAGATAAACAGTGAGAGTTGTTAGGTTATAATGATTGGACATTCCTAACCAGCTGGTAGCCAAACATTCAGCAAATGAGACACTGATGGTAACGCATGAATAAAGCAGCTCATGACATTAACTAATGCAAGCATGACTTTAGCGCTCTGCCTGAAACAACACAATGCTCTAGCAGGTCCTATAAGTAAGCATGTGGGGGTTGCGGGAGAATGAAGTTCATGAACCCTTGCAAACCAATAAATGCTTTTTTTTTTTTAAAAAACAAAAAAAACAACATAATCACAATCTTTTCCTAATCTTAACCATACATAAGTTTCCATGCTTAAATGCTGTAGAAAGAAATATTTTTTTAAATAATTAAAAATGCAAATTTCGAACCAAATTGAGATTTTATAAACATTTTTAGCAGACTTTCATCTGCCAGAGGCATGCAAACTAATTGCTAAACTAAACTAATTGTTCCCGCTTGAACAAATCATGTGTGTTATAACATACAAGTGAGTGATTATACTTTTCTATTTATATGTCAATTGGATGTGTTCTGTTTTGCAATGAAACATGATGAGTTCATGTGTGAAAACACTGATCTAGAGGAGTCTATTAAAAACTTATGTTATGTTATGGGTGTTAAAAGTGTTAGGTATGCCCAGCTGTCCATCCTCAGTAATATGCACCAACATCTGGAGAAGCCCAAGGCCCATGCTAGGTTATTGTGTGCAGCTTGTTTCTCTACTGATAATAACATGCCACCAATCATTTCACTGAAATACTGCTCCTGATGCCTGCTTGTTTTAAGGAGTTTAATTTTTTGACTGGCGTTTTTAGACTCATTTGTAGCTTTCCATCACCCAGTCTGACAGTTACAGAGGTTGTAAACAAGACAGTTACATTGGTTAAATTTGAGCTAGAAAAGCATTGTTGTATCCCCTTCAGGGTGCAGAACTGTATCATGGTTGTGTTTTTCCCACTTTTGTGAAATGATGTGATAACAATTATGTCATTTATGTTAAAATAGATTCTACGGATTTGTTTGAAAAACAGTTAAAGTGGAACATTCAAAATATTAAGCATGACCAGCGGAGAGAACACCTTCTGTCTCAGCTTAAACTTTTCTCCAGTCTGCACAGCTATTCTTAGTCACTATCTTTTATTGAGAGTCTTGTGACCTTTCCTTTGATCTGCTGGTTTTATAACTCATTGGTGAGGGACAGAAAGAGCCTGAAGAACATTGTTAATATTTCTTTGAAGATAATTGGAGTGAAACAGACAGACTTTGGTTCTTTTTAGGACCAGCACATGTCCAGGGAAGTTATACATACTCTATACTCATGTTTAATGCTGTTGTTTAGTATTGTATTCTTCTTTAGATCCAATTTCCACCTGGTATTAACATGCCATCTGTATCCGAATATCTTATCTGGATAAGAAAACACATATTACTTCAGGTGTAACTGCATGCAGAATGCACTGCATCTGACAGTGATCGGATCAGCCAGACCACATCTGGAGGCGGTCTGGCCAGGTGTGAATGACCCATTCTTAAGAAAAGAAATCCACTCAACATGTTGAAGCAGAGCTGGCACTAGTGCTAGCAAGGACATACAATACCATATGTCCATTAATTATCAAAACGTTCCTATGTTGTTTCCAGTTTGACTTGAATGATCCTAATTACTTTTTTAAACTCAAAATAATGTAATGTTCTTATGCTTTTTTGCTGGCTGTTTTGAAGTCACTTAAACTTTTAGTTATGTAAAAACAAAAATGCATATCCCTGTAAATGACAAAATGAACAGGCGGGTATCCATAATGACATCAAAACCTCAGGTCACTACATATTTGATTGCATTCCTTGTGGAAATGTAACATTTGAAACAAAGAGCAGTCATCTGTGCTTCTAAATGTTGAGCTGTGAACATCAGGTGACTTTTTTTTTTCTCCCGTTGCCAGAGCGAAGACTCAGCTTTTCAAAGTGAAACCTTTCAAATTCTGGAAAAATCACTTTAGAGAAACAAGTGAAAGCTCCTCGTAGAGACAAGACAAGCAGCTGAATGACGGACGGATGAGAGGATGTGGAGAAGGTATGGGTGGAGGGGGGAGGGGAAGCATACAGTGAAGGCTTGAGGATCCAAGATTGGATGAACTTAGAACAGAAAGAAAGAATGAGTAAAAGAAGAGACGGGAGGATGGAGAGACTAAGGAAAGGACAGAAGGAAGAAAAGGGGGGAAAGAGGGGATTTGGGGAAAGAGGAGAAAGAGGGGGGAGACATATGGGCATGAATAAATTCATACTAATGAAGCCTGACTGATGCACTGCTTCCAACCAACACCTCATCTAATCCGCTCACTGGGAGAGAGACACAGACGGACACAGAGAGGGAGAGAGAGCGAGCAGGCGGAGGAGGGCAACCGAGGAAGAGAGAGAGTTGGAATCCCCTCTTGTCTGGCGGCCCAGATTATCTCTGGCAGTGAGGCATGCTGGGAGCCAGAGAGCCGCAGCCATGGCAGATTGTGGTCTGGCCAAGGTTACAGTAGCCAGGACCACGATTGGATTGGACCACATTTAATGGTCAGTGTGGGACAAGGGCAGCCAGGAGCTGTGGCGTTCTCAAAACATATGTGTTTGTAGCACATTTCTGCATGTCTGTGTGTTACTGTCTAGACTAAAACTAGAGGGGAAAGGAGATAGACTTAAGGGACATAACAGAAAGAACTTGAGTCTCTGCTGAGTTCTGAGTTCAGTCAGAGGCTGAAATGAACACAAACACCCAGACACACTCCCTCAGACACGGTTAGTCCGTCCATTGCTAGCTAGCGTACAGCTAATGTACAATTTGTATTCTGGCTGTTTGGGGCAAATAAACAAACAGTCCAGCAATCAAACTCGCGTGTGTAACACAACATGAAAATTTGCTTCATGTTCTGTCTGAAGACACAGTTAGGTGATTATTTTCCAAAATTTCTGTTTTCCTCATCCACATTTGTTTGGCAGCACTGTACAACAGATACAACAGCTGCTCTACTGTTATATTTCTGACAAAGCAGCTGCTCAGAGTGTTTGTTGTAGTATTAAACTGCACTTGCAGTTACCGCTAGTGACCACAAGTGTTGCCAAATCAACCAGGACTGAAATCTTAAAGGGGGCCTATTATGCTAATTTCCAGCTCCATATTTTTATTCTAGGACTCCACTAGAGTAGCTCTGCATGATTCACAGTTTATCTTATACTGGCCCTTTATGCAGCCCCCAGTTCAGCCTCTGTCTCTAACAGGCAATCTTAGCTCCTGTCTAATTAAGACCACCCTCCCAATGCGCCCACTCTGTTCTGATTGGCCAGCTTTCCAGAAGCCTGCTAAGGGGCAACCATATCAGAATTGTGTCAAGTTACCACCGATGCAAACCAAGCAATAACCTCTGGGGCTGAAAAAAGAAGCCAGTGCAGAAGTGCCAAAAACTGCAGTTCTCCAAATGGCCACTTGAGGCTGGCTCCAAAAGCAAGTCAATCCCCATAGACCCCCATGTTAAAATACCCAACTCTGTAGTAGAAATAAGACTGGTACAAAAAACAGTCTTGTCTCTATAGCTCATTTCTCCTTTCCTGACAACTGTACAGGGCAGATAATTTTTTTTACAACTCACCCATTTAAATTTTATTAAGTCATAAAGTTTAGCATAATTAAGGATGTGGCCACTTTTGAGTGACAGGTCGCTAGCCGCTAGGTGGCTTGTTTCAGCAACCAGGATTCATTCGGCCCGCCTCAGCTCCACCTCTTTGCCCATTGTGGATTAGCTGGGAGTTAGGCGGAGTCAGGCACTGCCAAGATGGCGACAGCTAGAGCTGCCCACTTTGAACTTCAAAACCGCTCTTCAGAAACCAATGGGTGATGTCACGATGGCTACATCCATATTTTTTACAGTCTATGATGCAAACCCAACATTTCCTGCTCTGCTGCTTCATATTAAAAGCTTTTAAATGACTGAATAACTGAAGACTTTTACCGTGAAGAATTTACAGGAAATTAAATTTGTTCCTCACCAAATTAGCAGAACTAAATTATCGACAATAAAAACCGGTCAACACAACAACATATGTAGATATTTGAAGCTCTTTGTTCAATGGATCCATTAGAAATAATGAAGGGAGGAATAGTACAAGCAGAAACAGCCACAGTGATGATGATGTTTGATGAGGAGCTGCAGACGACCAGCACACCTCCACCAGGTAAACTACTTATTTTACTTTGCCCTGCTGTGTTATGGAAAAACACTCATAGTGTGCCAGCTCAACTCCAGTCATAGCTTGGTATAACTACCCCCAAAACAATAGAAAAATGCCATAATGTTAGCAGAGTGGAGCAGTGAATTGATACACTGTGCGTGGAGTAGAGGACCATATAAAGAATTCTGTCACGAGTGCTTGTCGACTCGGGCTGAAAGTAGAAAAAAACGTTGGAAATTGAGGGCAGTCTGAAGCCGGTGCTTTTTGCCCATAGGATTACTTCTACATACACTTACCTCATTATTTGACACTTTGGCCACGTTTAATATGAACATCTGACATTGTAACATTATATATATGACTGAAAATAAGGAAAAGCATAATATGTCCTCTTTAAGGATTCAAACTTTAAAGAGTTCTTCAAAAATGTCAGTGTACGTTACATGTTTATATAAAATAAATGAAAGAATCCCATATAATATATTGTTATCAGATATTTGTGAATATCATTATTGTTTCGTCCTAAAAAATCCAGTATTTGTTAGGCTGTGAGCCTGAATTATACATCTCTTCATCAGCAGTGAACAAACATATCAATGAACAAAAACAGCCATGAAGAAACATCAGCTTGGAGTTGGGCAACCTTGCCATATAAATCATAAATCACATTGCAAACAATTTTTCTGCTCCATTTAGCTACATGTTGAGATTAAAATCTAATCATCTCTTTAAATAGTGTTTTAATTTTTTAAATCAGATCAATAAATCAGATATAAGTTGTTGAATTGTAGATAACTCAACCTGTATTCATGAAGTCTCTCCTATCATTGTGACTTCAGGACTTGTTGGATTACACTATTAATCTTTTGAGGGCTAGCCAAAGTTCTCAGAGAACTCTTGCCCAAGAGCAACTCCTTTGATCCTCAAATCAAATGCTGACTCTATTGTGTTCAGCTGTTGAGAGGTATGACCTTCTATGACAACCATCACTGATAGGCTTTCTGATGAACCAAAAACATAACTGGATGCATAAATGATACAAGTTAAATGGATTGTAAACCCAACTTTCTGTTCAGGGGTGAAGTCTGAATATGTTGGTTTCTACCCTGAACCTTTGACTATAAAATTCAGACACATTCATGCTGTGAGGAAAAGCTGTGCTCTGTCACTGTGCCGTCAGTCTCCTCCGACACACACATACACACACAAAAAAGAAAAAAAGTCAGGAAGCAGCGTCCTCTAGTACTAATAAAGTTAAAAGAATAAGCTAAATTTCCTGAATAATGATTATAATGATTCCATAATAATATATGTGGATTTAACCAGGTCACTGCAGGTCATGTGGACATGTTCTCTGACTACCTGCAAAACCTAGTTTCTCTGAGTGACTTCATTTCTTGAGTGAATGTAAACATACTCATATTTATCTACATATTACTATCTTCTGAACATTAGCGTTCATTTGGAGATATTTTTCTGGCCATCTGACAAGTACAGGTTCAATAAAGTCAACAGTAAATTCAACAGTAAAGTTACTGACTATCTAACTAAAACATGGAGCTGAAAGGCACCAAAAGGCTTCATAGTGAGGGGAGTCAGGTGGTAATTCTCTATTGATACGTCATTACCAGTGACACATCATTTAAATTGATTAGTGCAGCTTTAGAGTGAGACTGTGTAACTTTTCATAGAACAGATAGCACATTCTTCCTCTTACACATTAAAAGTTTAATTCATAAGCAGTATAACACAGCCTTTAATTTTCTTCTGCTCCAATCTTCCTTGGTCTGGAATGACCTTATTGTGGGTAATGTTAGCTAATGTTAGCAAACTTTAGGTAGATATTGTATGATAACATACTTTGCTGCTCAGCAGGGATAATAAGAGTAACACTGTTATTAGAAAATACCATATATAATATTATATTGTTTTATAATATAAAGTATACTCTAAGAATATTCAAAACTTTCATCTTTCAACTATAATTCCATCTGAAACGATTCTTCTACTGTACTTGGCTTGAAAAATTGATCAGATTTAATATGCGAATAAACATATAAACCCCCCTCTGAACATTTTCCTTCATGTACAAGGTAATATTTTCCTTTTCATTGTGAAGTTGGTCAAGCACTGGTCAGAGAGATGATGGTGTGGTGCTGGTGGCAAAGCTAAGTATGACATCATGGCAAATATCTAAAGACTACATCAAATCACTAACTCAGTGCTGTCAGGAACCAAAGAGAAAGATGATGTGAGTTTGTAAAAATAAAACTGAAGGGAAAGAGTAAAATAATTTTTTTTAAAAAAGTAAAAGTAAAAAAGATAAAAAGCCCCAGCAGTGGAGATAAAACAAATACAATAAATAAACAATACACAGTGACAGTGACGAGATGAGCTCCAACCCAAGATCATAGGAAAGGTCTTGGGATAAAATTCTGAAAGGTAATCTAAAATGTGCAGGCGACACGCGTGATGAGCTGAAGTGTACTTACGATGTTGTTGTGTTCAGGCAGGTGGTTGTTGCTCAGCAGCTCATCCTCCTGAACCAGCGGGGAGGGTCTAGGAGCAGGAGGGGGGGTTATGTCGGCAGGCAGGGAAGCAGGGCTCCCCATCCAACTGATAGAGTTACCTGCATGAAGACACAACCCCGTCACTGACTCTGTGTGTGTGTGTTTGTGTGCATTCAGCTGGCCTGTGTGCTGCAACGCTGCATCTGAGTGGGTGTGAACCTACATATCTATTTGGCAGCTTTATTGTTTGAGCTGTCGGCAGCTTGATAAATCACCAAGCTTTATGGGAAGTGCATTGACGCGTCGATCCAGGCTTTAGTGTTTGGACATACAGGCTCAGTGTGTATCGACAGTCTTATTGACAGCTGCTGTGATTGAGTGACAGCTGAAGGGTTTTACCCTCCGGCTCTTCTCTTCACACCTTTCGCGCTCTGCCGAAGCCTCGTGCTGTAGATACAAACTGTAAGACTCTCATGAATGCTAAGGCTGTAGGATGTACTGTAGCTGACGTATAAAGAGATAGAGTTCAGATCATGCTGTGAACATCACTGCAGGAGTCAGCCACCCAGGCAGATTCAACAGACATTCTGTCGAAGTAATTTTTCTTTCATTTATTCCCTTTGAATTGTTCCCCACAGTACCTTTGATGGTGACACATTAATTCTGTTTTTATACTTCTGCTCCTATGATGCTTTATTTAAAACAAGGTTTATTAAAAACAATATGGATAGAAATATTTTTGTAACAAGTCAGTATCTTTTAAATGAGTGGAATGACTTCGAAATAATTCCCAAAATTCTCAAAAATTCTAAATTCTCAGAATAATATATGTGGATATGTGGGATAGTAACACATGCCATTACAACAGTGCAGGGTTTCATAAAAATGCCAAAGAACTATTTATTTTAGACACTTAAATATATGTATAAGTATACAAAATATTTGAAGCACAAAATTAACTTAAGCTTTGTCCTTAGGAAATTTCTCTAAATAAAAGATGGCAAAGATGGGGGAAACAATTCAAAAGTATAGTTCAACATTTTAGGAATACAGTTGTTTGCTTTCTTTCTGAGACTGAGATAAGTAGCTTGTTACAATCTCATGTCTGTGTGTTCAGTACTGAGCTGGAGTCAAGACGTGGTTAGCCTAGATTAGCATAAACTATTTTTTTTTGAGACATAATTATTTATCCATCTACTCATTCAGCACAGCAGTGTCTCTGGTAGTAACAGTCAGTGTGCACAGGTTTTGGTTTTGGTCTCTGTACAGACACATGTACGCTGCCATTTTGGCCTGGTCTCTCTCACAAAAGAGATAACATACCTCAAGAGACTTCCTGGTTAAATAAAGGATAAATGAAGTCAAATTTATAAAACTGGCAACCTCACAGTGACAACAAGGTTGTGCATCCAGCTGTTCACCAACAAATAGATCCAAATGGATGTTTTTTCCATTTCAGTTTGTGTGATTAAACAAAAGAGATTAAAAAAGCATCAGTGTGCTTTAGAGGTGTTGGTAGGTGTTATATTGAACAGAGTCAGGCTAGCTGTTTCCCCCTGCTTCCAGTCTTCATGCTAAGCTAACCACATCCTGACTCCAGCTCCTTATTGAACATACAGGCATGAGATTGTTATTGATCTTCTCATTTTACTCTCTCAAAGAAAGCAAGTTGATTATTTTCTAAATTATTGAACTCAAGTATATTGTAAAGGCAGATTCAATAGCAACCCATCTATGTGTTGTATAAGGCTGGATTACACTTTCCAATTTATTTACTTTGCATTAATCGCATTTTGAAGGGCAGATTCATCTACCAACACAAGTTTCACCTCCTCAGTTTAGTTTGGCTGATTTTTTGTCTGATTTTCACCAGACATTTTAACAACCTCACTATAAAAAGAACATTGACAATAGCAGCATCAGAATAACCTGCTAGGTTGCCCTGAGGCAAAGATGAGATTAGAGCCCCCAGTGATATGTCTTTCTTCTCTGTAGATTAGTATCCATAAGTATCCATCAAGTGCAGTCATTTACACATGGCACATTATTTAAACTTTTCTACTATACTACGTGGCCCTGGATTTTCCATGTATGTTTTTGTGGTAATTTGATTAAAAGCAGATTTATTTGGGAAATACATCTTTTTTTTTTTGATCATGTGCTATAGTGACGCATATTCCCAAACAAATGTGCAGTTAATAAAATGATCACAATCAAACTGAAACACTGTGGACCAAGGGTTTTGGGGGGTTCCTGGAGGTCTGGGGTCCTGGGGGCAGTTGCCTGCTTTACCCAGTTGGTAATCCAGCCTTGACAATTGACTGAAATCAGGATTTGATTAGCCTCTGCAAGAACGGTTACCATCATAATTTCACTGTATTCCAGCTGAACTGTAGGAAAAATGTTAGTTTTCCATCAAAACCAACCAGCAAAAATGACAAATAAATTTCTGCATGGAATCTGATCAAAATGTCATATTGCAATCAAGGCAGATTAAGTTTTGATAGACAATAAATATATTTGTGACTTGTTCAGTGTCTCTGCAGAGACCAGTATATAAAACATGAGTATAGAGTGTAGACTCACGCAGACAGGTGTTGTGGGTGAACATGCGCTGCAGTCTCAGACAGTCCTGCCACTGGTTGCCGCTGCCTTCACAGTTGCACCACAGCGACACGTCTGCAGAGCTATTACTGATGTAGTTGGGCGTCATGATGGTACCTACATGTCAAGAGGGTCAAAATTCATATACAAAAAGTTTAGTTAAGGAGCCACATGTTTCATTTATCACAATATTTCAGAGACATAAACATGATTGCCAGAAACAAACACTGTCATGGGCCAACAAAACTCTCTACTGGCTTCTACACTGCATTTTACTTTGAGCAGTTTGGCAGGAAATCAGATAAATTGCTTTATGGCCCAAAACAGAAAGAGGGTACTGTTCTTTTACTTCAAACTAAGCTGAAACATAGCCTGTAGAAAAAAATGATGTAGGGGAGCTTCTTAGGGGAGCTGAAGGGACTGGAGTTGAGCTTTTTCTGCTCAGTGTCATCTTGGCAATTTTTAAAGCCAGAGAGCCCAAATTGCGGCAATAAGTTGAAGCCTGGATGAAGATGAGGTAGCAAACACCATGATTGAGTGCAACACACACTCTCCTCCAAAAAGTCTTTAAATAAAACAGTTCATTTTGGGAAATGCACTGATTCACTTTTTTTTCCTCGAGTGAGATGAGAAAATAAATTGTTTTTGCATTAAGTTGGAAACTAGAAATGGGAAATAGTTTACAGAGGCTTGCTGCCGCCAGTTTTTGTCATGGTGGCAGCAATACGCTGCAACATATCACTTTATCTTTCTAGTTGATGTGGGCTTCATCCTGTCTTTGTGTCTTTTTCTCCTTTTAACAAATTTATTAAAATCTTAACAACATATCAATGTATAATGTTATAACAATAAAATGTTGTTTTAATGAGATATGATGATTTTGTTAACTTAGAACTGTCCATTTACCACAGCATACCATAGCTTTTTTGATTGATGGATGTATTTTTCTACCTTATGGGCCATCCCAGTTTCCTAGAAATTACATTTATATAATATCATTCTGTTTTCCCAATTAAGTTGTGTCTTAAAACATAACTGCTGCCTGGATTATGTTCACAGGCAGGATTTTCTAGTGTAGGAAGTTAAGGTTTAAGATTAGTGAAAGATTGTCGTTATGGTTACATGTTAATACAGTAAACACATCATGTCTCAATCACTGTGGAATTCTGTAATAATCCAAGAACACGATCTTTCCAAAAAATTTTAAGTGTCTAAACAGAACCATAAAAAAGTTGAATAATGCTTTAGTTACTATGACTGGATATTTGACTGAATACATTGTCAGTGCACACTTTACTGATACATGTAGCAAAACATTTTGAGAATTGTCAGATATGTTCATTAACAATGTTTCTTCATTACGTTGATAAACTTTCTTGGAATAGGAAATAGCAAGGGGCTATAGAAGCCTTGGCCAGCCCTGAGTTTAGGATACAATACAGTTTTAAAGCCTATATCTCATACAAATACATGAGCTGTCAACATCTTCTAATGATCAATGATGATGATGAGGAACTCCTGAAGAATGCAAAACACAAAAAACTGCTATCAATATGTTTTCTTCAGGAAAACAAGGCACTGCGTTCACATCGTTTGGTTATCTCTGGCAGACTACTCTGTTATAAATATGTGGATTATGCGGGTTGTGCCTTTAAGAAGGCTATAAGCCTTATAGAAAAGTCATTTATCATTGTCAGAGCGAGCAGATAGCCGCTCAACGCGTCTCGATCCACATCTTTTGTCAGCTGTCATGCGTCTTCAGTTTCTATCTTGCTGCGTCTTCTCCTCCATCTGATCACCCTGTTCATACACTTCTCCACCCATTACTCTCCCACTCCAGCCATCTATCCTTAAACCCATCCATTCACTGTATACCACACTTTTATTTTGACATTTGTACATTATAGTTCTGTTTTAGAGAGTCTTCGAATAAGACATATATTTAACATGCTGCCAGGTCTATCATGTAGTTGTTACTCATGATGACAATTTAAGCTATAACCATAACTTCTTTGTCTTTCCTTTTCATATCAGTCCCTCTCTTCATGCCAGCCAGCATGCATGTGCTGATTAGTACGGTGAAGACCAGCTCATATATGGAAGTATATTACCGACAAAAGTGAATTAAAAACAAAGTGCCCAAAACCAGCTTTAATCAGTCTAATCTGATAATTAATCAATCTAAATAAACAACAACAACAATTGCCCTCTTTAAGAAAACAACATTTTTTTATAATGTTGAGCAGATGGATGGAGAGTGAAGAAGTGCATCTGGAAAGTTTCAGGACATTTTGATACCACTTTTCCATCCAACAGTATTCAATTATTTCACAATTGAAGTAAAAGTTCTCATGAAAAAGGTTGTTTTTGAAAAACCCCAATTTAAAATCCTGTTTTTGATAACTTCTAA
Organism: Thunnus thynnus; assembly: GCF_963924715.1. Classification (NCBI taxonomy): domain Eukaryota; kingdom Metazoa; phylum Chordata; class Actinopteri; order Scombriformes; family Scombridae; genus Thunnus; species Thunnus thynnus. The sequence goes on along the minus strand of NC_089525.1, from coordinate 3,048,037 downwards.
GTTAATAATTTTATTTAACTCTTTTATTTTTTAAGAAATCAAGTTTTTGTATTATTACCCTAAACTTAGAGCAAGTGTGTCAAATAAGACCCTTATGCATTCCCTTTGGAAATCAATAGGAACTTTTCATCTGTATCAGTTATTTCTGTCAGGTATACAGTGGACCATACCTCAACTGTCAGCATCACCCATCAGCCACATTTTACACAGTGAGACAATGATATATTTGGTATGTGTAAGTATTATCTTGATTTTTTACCTGAGAAAAGATAGCTCTAAATTAATTTACATAACATTTCCAAATATACTATCATGTGAATGAGTATCTGCTATTATAATAACATATTTGATAAGATAAGCTACTAAGCTACCAAGTTAGTTTTCTACAAGTCAGTTTAAGTAGGGTATAGTGTAGGGTATAAGTACATGTAGGGTATAGGTATGTCTATCAAACTGCAGATATTATAGTTAGAGTTACTACCCCACCCTCGTACCTATGAGTCCAGCGTAGGCTCGGAGGCAGAGGCCTGCTGAGTCTCTCAGACAGCCGCTGGCCGTCAGAGGAGATGGCTGGCAGTTTTGAAGGAAATCAGCTAGTCTGGACCTGGCAACAACAGAAACAACAACTCAACATCAAACACAAGAAGTGGGAAGGAAATTTGGGTGGAAATGTATGTTGGGGTGTGTTTGCGTGCCTGTAAATTTAAGCTCAAAGGATGTGGGGTTTTAGTCGAGCACCAATGTTTTTTTTAAAGTACTGACACATTTTAGAACTTTCACATTTTGCCTTTTTCTATGTTCTTTCATGACTACTATCTTTTTGTTATATCTGCTTTCGATTCACTGTTCCTACAGCTTCTCTCTCCTAATATATTAAAGGTGCAGTGTGTAGAATTTAGTGGCATCTAGCAGAACGGACTTGGCAGAAATGGAATATAAAATTCATAAGCATATTTTAATTAGTGTATAATCACCTGAAGTTAAACACTGTGGGACATTAAAATGAATAATCATTACCTTTTTTGTTACCTCATCATAATAATTTTCACCATCTTTTCCGACAGTAAGGAACAGGGAGACACAGAGTCCAAGGTAGAAGAAGTTATCAGATTAGATATTGCACCATCCAATTCTATTTAACTCTCCTCTGGCAGAGTGTAAACAGCTTCATAAATAGCATGGTTTACTGCTAGATGTGAGATAGGAGCCAATGATACAAATAGCCTACATCGCTTTAATGTTTTAACAGTTAGTGACCTAGCTAGTTAGCTTGTGAGCAAGCTCCCTTGGAGAACTATTGTGGCTAGTTAGCACAAGCAGTTTCCCAGCTAACTATCATGTTACTGGTTAGCTTGCCAGCTACAGTACATCGTCAGCTAGCCCTACAAACAGCCAGTACGTTACAAAGTTTACAGCACCTATTATGTGAAGACACACAGATGAATTTTGTTGAGGCACTTTATGATGTGACCACAGCTTCACCACAGTAAAAATTTAGCAAACAAAGCACCACCCTTTACATTTACAGTAACTAATTTTAACACATCTTTGCTTATATACATTTTATAGCACCTGGTAGCACCAAAATCTTAAAATTCTCTCATTTATTTACAGAAATGTTGAAACATTGAGTTTAAATCAATGGTGAGCTGTGAGGAAATTGGTGGATTTGGGGCACTGATATAATGTACCTCAATTTTTTATTTATAAAATATATTTTCAGACACATATGAATGCAATGTTACATAATACTGCTATCAATTCCATAATAAAACAATACAAAATGGCCCCATATATGGTGCCATTTTGCCCCATATATGGGGCCATTTTGTAGCATTTTAAAATTTTATGATAACAGACAGTATCAGCCCCATATATTGTCTGGGTGTCATGTCTAACCTGCAGAGGTCATCCCGGCGGCAGAAGCTCTGCTGGTGGAGGCAGTTGGGTTGCAGGCCGTCCATTTCCTGGTAGGAGCAGGAGGGCACAATGGTTTTCCTCCTCCTCTCACCACACAGGGTGTTAGTGCAGGGGCAGAACAGGACACCCAAACTGTACTCCTCAGGCACCCGCTCCAGGAAGCGCCTCAGGGCTCGGTGACACTTGTGCTGGTTGCATCGGTTGGTTAGAGGCACCCGCTTGGTGCAGGCCAGGACATACTCTGATCGCAGGGAGCCACACTTCTCATACAAGCCACAGTCCTGAGCTGCTTTCAGGCATTGGTTCTCACCATCCAGTTGCATGAAAGATGAGGCTGACGGGGTGAGGAGAAGTTCAATTAACAAACGCAAAACCCCTGTGTGAGCAGAAAGTTGTGAAGGGGGACGTGGAAGTCCCAAGCTTCATATAATAATTGCTCAAAAATTGCCTCTTATAGCTTTTAGTTTAAAAAAAGGTCACTTTGTCCTGAGGGTGGTAGTACAGGAAATCTCAAAGTCTCAAAGCATCCTCTGGGGTGCATGAATGTGCACAGTACAGGTGGAAATAACAAATCACTTTACTGATTCAAACAGTTTTGTTTAATTCAGTACAAAGATTCGCACTCTGTCTATGTAGTTCATAGACAGAGTGCATTCATTTTAGTTCGTTAGGCGATCATGTGACCATTTAAATACACTCAATATGTAAATCAGTAAGTGAACGCATCACTGTTCCAACCTCAACATTCACACCATTCAGATTCTTCAGTTAAGAAGAACGTTTAGTCTGTTGCTGAAAATTGGTCAATTCAAAACTAGAACTAAAACTGGCTGCTACACGAAAGGTTAGGAAATCAAAAAAAAAAAAAATAGAATTTCTCTCTGGTGTCCTTGAATACATACATATGTATACATACATAAAACGAAAATCCATTGTTTGTCTAGATGACTATTCATGATAGAAGTATTGGTGTGGCTATGGTTCTGGAGGAAAAATCTAGGAGTCGTACAAATATTTAGGAATCATCCTCGGGGTCTTAACATTACTGCAATCTGGCTAGCAGTTGTCGATATTTACTCTGAACCAAAGTGTTGGATGGATGGACAAACCAACTGAAAGACTGACAACCCAATTCCTTGGCCCCAAAGGACCGCAGGCCAAAAACGTGGCAGCTCTGTGGTCTACAGAGACTATGGAGAAGACAAATGTAAAGAGCCTCTGTCACTAATAACTAAATCTGTATTGACTGATACATATTGACTAATGGTGTGTTCAGACCAAATGCATAGCAAATTTTTTGCACGGCACGATCACCTACAAAGTCAATGTAAAGATGCAAGTAGACAGAAATATGCGCCAGCATGAGTGGAAAATGTTTCAACTTGTGATTTTAGCTCCACCATACTGGTCCCACTGCTAGTATGATGAGCATAAAGTGCCCTTAAATTGGGATGAGCACTTCCCAATTAGAAAGTACTTTATTAATGTTAATGTGTGATAATAATACAATTCAAAGCTTGCATAAGTAATGTCATTCATTTTAGATTTTTTTTAATCAGACAGTGGATATACATGATGTGTTATTGCAGTTATCTGGTTAATTCAAATGCAGCACAGCTCAGAGCCATGGGTGCTTGAAAGAAGGTCAGCTGATAAGTTAGCCTGTCCACAAAGAAAACAAGCCCACTGGAGCTCCCAGTACAAATCAATTTGAGTTATTTTGAGGTGAGTCGTTTTTCCCTGCTGCACCGCTACACCAGATCTTAGGATTCCCCTACCTGCCAAATCCCACTTTAACCCCTGGTCTGAAAACACCATAAAATTTCTGAGGCTTAGTGATTTATTGAGCGGCATGTACTTGTATGACAGGTATATCAGAGCTATGAAGCTGTCTGCCATTAAATAGTTCATGGTGATAGACACTGATTTCAACAACCGAATCATAACAAAGACTGTTTGAGTGACTCTGTGTGTTGGTATATGTGTATTGTGTTTTACCTGCCACTAAGGAGGCCATACGAGTATCCATTAGTGAGTCGTCATAGGGAGATATTTCCAGCTCATCTTCCCCTAGAGAAAAGGAACACACAAACAACGGGTTGGAAGGAACAAACAATGAGGGAAAGAAAGCAAACAAAAATTGGAAAATACCAGTGAAACTAAATGTGACCTCCTTCAAATGCAGTATAAGGATTCATCAATATAATCTGGAATGAGGCCGTGAAATTATCTGAAAAATGAATTAAAAGTATTAAGATTTTTACAGTTGAAAGAAATGATTTGAAGATGCAGTGTTTATTAAGACCATGTCCAAACTTCTACATCCAGGTCTTTTTTGAGAATTTCTTTGGGCAAAATAATCCAAAACAGCTAAATCTCTTCTCCAGATAGAAAAGAATGGGGCCTGGGATTGAACCTTGGGGCACACCACAAAAACTATTTACTTTCTCTGTACAGAACTTCCTCAGGGAAACAACAAAGTCTTGGCCCAGTGAAAGAGTTTAAAACAGTTGAGAAATGTGCTAGAGAGCCAAAGCCACAATAACTTTATTGAACACATCAATGGTCACAAAGTACCAGAATGGACCATTTTCCACCAATATTAACCAAATTCATTAAAACAAATGTCTTTGCAGATTATCATTGTAATTATTATAATGGCAATTGCCATTGTTATAATTTTGTACATATTTTGTCACTAAACATGCACAGTCTGAACTATACAGAACTGATCTCCTCACCCATTAACCCGTCTACTTCTGTATTTATATATTTTCTATTTATCAATTTATTTACTTATTATTCATTTAAATATGTATCTGCTCAGCTGTGTATTTATCTCCTACTCTTTCTACTACTTTCTCTTTATTATCCATTTCACCTTCATTCCTTCCTCCCTTTTTTAACCACAGAACCTACAGAATAACCCTCTAAAGGACAGGTAACCTTTGACCGGGCCCTTGCAGCCCTGGAGGACTCTGGGTGGGAGATCCAGAGTTCCCCAGGCTCAGGGTCTCTAACCCCCTAACCCGTCATCCTTAAACCCCTAACCTTAACCCCTTGTTCCCAAAAGAACATGTTTCCCTTCTTTCTTTCAATTCTTGTAATAGTTTTCTACATATTTTCAACTGTTATTATTATTAATATCTTTGGATTATTTAACCTTTTCTTTATCTGTAACTTCTCCATCTTCCCTTACACAAATACACACACAGAAACGTGTACAGAATCATAATTGTCCAAAGACACACACACTCAAACATACTACTACACTCATATGCAGTGCAAACAGAATATCTAATCTTAACAGTGCCCCCTGAAAACTTACCAAAATGTAAATAGCTTCTTCTTTTTTTTCTTTCATTCTTCCTTTAAATCATACATTCTTTCTTTCTTTCTTTCGTTCTTTCTTTCTTTCTTTCTTTCTTTCTTTCTTTCTTTCTTTCTTTCTTTCTTTCTCATTCACCTGCATGGGCAGTGAACACTGCTGAATGTTTGGTCTTCTCTGTTTAATGGATTATATTTAAAATACAATTTTAAAAAGGAAAAGAACATTTAATGATTTTTTTTTGTTTTGGATCAGCATTCCTACCAAGTTTGATCCCAGTTTGCAACATTTTCCTTTAAAATGACAAGGTGATCCTGGTTGGTTGTTGGGTTGTTGGGGTGGGTTGTTGGGTTTCTATGGAAGATGGTAATTAGGTCATCAGAGGAAGAGGATATAAGATAAGCAGTATTCTCGGTAAAACAATCTGCAAGGGTTCTAGCATCTACCATCAAGTTAAGATAACACTTTATAGAGGTGCAGAGGGAGGAAGAATTCTTAGGAAGCAATGACACACAGGAGAGTAAATAAAATAATCAGGGACAGTGATATAGAAAAGAGATATGACAGTGGTGGAAACTCCAGTGAAAAGAAGATCAGTGTGACCATGAGTCATCTGCATTATCATGTACAGTATGTTCAAATCATAACTCTTTGATAACAGATCTAACATCATTAAACTATCCTCAACAGCATGTTGCTCTGTGTGCATAACAAATGATTCTGTGTTATAATCTATTCTATCTCGAAATGAAGTTGTTCCATGTATTTTCTGACAGTTCACTGTGTCAAATTGATATTTACTTCACAAAGCTAATTAGGATAACAAAGGCCTCCCGCCTGCATCCCCTGCAGTGCAGAGAGGTCCCTGAAGTAAAACCACCCCTTTGCACATTCAAATATTTCAGCTTCCTTACTTGCCTCTGCATAAGTTTTGATTTATACTTCAGCATCAGATTAACCTTGTGATTGCACCACAGCAACACCAGACAGATGTATCGTACATGATCAGGTTTTATTGTGCTTTAATTATATTCCCCACAGTAATTGTGTTTACATTTTTTTATTCACTTTCTGATCTCAAGTGACAGTGGGAAGGTTCATCTTGTCTCATTACCGAATACAATACTACTGCTGTGCAATCGTCGTATTTATGTTCTTTCATTCTTTGTGGTAGAGCACCAGTCACAGCAAGCAGAGGGTGTGCAGTTTTTTTTCCTCTTTCAGCCAGTAATCTGCATGCCAAGTCTCCAGCAGTTCTGAGATCAGTCACCCTGCAGCACCTCACATCTGATAAGAGCCACTCTACTTGCTCAGGTAGGCTATGTAATTCATCTTAATAGTAGTAATCTTAATGTAGTTAATCAGTTCATCGGTTAACCACTGAGAATATTTTTTTACCAGTTACGCATGTTGGTCTATAGGTTAACTTGCATACTAGGGTTGGGTACTGATCTTGTTACTTCACGTTATTCACGTTAGATCATTCGGTGCCAAATTTCAGTACTTTCCAGGACTGAGAGTGCAGCCCCGAAATAAGTTTTAGAAACGCACATTTACCAACCGAAGTGTCTCACACAGAGGCTCCGACACTAGTAGCTAGCATGTCTAGCATCATTAGCATAGCTGTGCCGTGCTGTTTGTAGCCCATAGATAAAATAAGGTGTGGCTGTGGTGTCTCTGGTTTAACAGCACCGTGCTGGGCAGGTGACAGGTATGATTACAGTGCTTGTGTGCTCTGAAAGACATCACAGCGCGGCTATAAAGTCATACAGCTGACGGACTGTTAGCCTACCAGGCTAATCCTATGGTCTATCTGTAATAACAACAGAGATATTAATTTGTTATTAGTCCACCACCCAGTTAGTGTGCCACATGATGACCGATGTGCTGCCAATCTGTGTGGTAGAGGGTGAGGGATTGAAAGAGCTAGTTCGGTACCTCAAGCCGACTACATTATGCCATCGAGAGCTACTGTGACTAAATGTAGTGAAAACATTTTGAGATGAAGAAGGATGAGCTAAAAGTCAAGCTAACCAGGGCAGACAACTAGCTCTGGCCCCTGATTGCTGGACAGCTCTCACAAACAAAAGTCACATCGCAACTTTTCTTTAAATTTAACCGGTTAGCTACCAGTCAATGGGTGTCGGCCTACGAAAGCAGAATTAACCAAAACTGACTAATTTAAATGTGTGTAACATTAGTGATAGTGGACAGTTTTATTATAGTAAAGCACTGTATTTTAGCTTTAAAGCCTGTTTGGTATGTGTGTGTGTGTGGATGGTAATTATTCAAACCTTGCTCAGCAAGTCTAAAATAACTGTAGTACAGGGTTAGAAGAGGGCCCTGAATTTTGCACTACACAAGACTGGAAGCAGGAAAAAAACAGCTAACTAGCTCTGTCCAAAGTTCAAAAATACACCTGCCAACACCAGTGAAGCTGACTATTACCATGCTGTATCTGGTTTACTTAATCCATACACAAACAGAAATGTAAAACCTACAATTTTTGGCTTTAGAGCAAGCATTTCTGTGCTAGAACAATGTTTTGCTAATCTACGCCAGTGGTTCTCAAAGTTAGGGTTCCTTGAGGGGGTTCCGAGGGTTCCCCAGCAAAAAGGACAATCTTCAATTCTTCAATTTTCACTATAATTCCATCCATAAGTAACATAGTGACAGAATGTATGTCTATTTTAGTCATGGCTTTCAAACACTTTCTGTAATAAAACATCTAAAAGCAAAAATCTTATCAGATACAGAACCTGGGACAAAATCTTATCAAATGGGGGTGTGTGGTCTACTTTGTGTCAGTTTAGGGGTCCTTGACGTGTAAAGGTTTGAGAACCACTGATCTTGCCTAATCACCTCTTGCCTTTAGCTTTGTGCTTGACCCACAGATATGAGAATGGTTTCAGTCTTTTATGTACCTCTAGAAGAGAAAGCGAATAGTGTGTTTCACAATATGTTGAACTATTCATTTCACCTTTATTGAAATTATGAAGAAAGCCCTTCAGACTGATGTCATTTTCTGTCCTGATGCTTCAATTTTTGATTTCATTTTTGTTATTCTTAAAATTTTCTGTTGTTTTTTTCCTTTTTATAACCTGAATAAATATAATAACCCACATATTTGCACTGAGGTTTTTATATCCGTGCAACATAACTATATTTACAAAAAAAAAAACACAATTGCTCTGTCATTTACAGTAAATCCCATCAGCATGGACAAAATGAGGGATGAGAATGCTATTACAATACACCCAGAGTCACCATGAGCTCATGTTATTGGAGGCAGCTTTTGTCCAGTTTTGAAACCCATTAGCAGAGTCTTGATTGACTAGAGGACGAGCCGTTTGTTCCTGCAAATTATTTAAACACACTCCAAAGTACAAACTCAATCAAGAATGTAATGGCATGTAAAGTGTTTATGTATGTAAATCCTATTCCAGGCTATATATTTATGGTAATGACATGCTAGAGCAGCCTAGCAGCGTTAGAAACTGAAGAGTGTGTAATTACACTAATGCTCCGCTGACTAATAGGCCACAGGGGAGGAGGAGTCCGCTGGCTAGTGTTAGCTCACTTACTGATGCACACATCACACCAGCACTCTGGATATGCTTCTGTTACTGTGTGTGTGTGTGTGTGTGTGTGTGTGTGTGTGTGTGTGTGTGTGTGTGTGTGTGTGTGTGTGTGTGTGTGTGAATCTCAGGGTGAGGTCTATTTGACTGGACTTCACTTCTACACGAGGCAGGTTTAGGGTTAGGAAACAAGTTCAAAGTTAAAATTGAAATTAGAAACAGGTAAAAATGTTTTTGGATTTAGGGAATGAAGGCAGAATTATTTAAGCATGAAAGCAAGAAAGATTCAGCACAATGTTTCTATCTGAAACCAGTGTGATACGTGATGAAGTTGGTAAATAAATAGATATTGTGATTATGAGTAAATGCCTGTATGTGTAAAGGGCAACCACCCCGACGACGTAAGATGTGTCTTAAAACACCTGCATATAGGGTCTTGTCAATGCTACACCTATTTTATTACATTTGCTCATCTCTACTCTGTCTATTTATTTTGTCCGTAAGGTGCGTCAGGTGTGCAAACGCGGCACCACAAACTTTTAATATCATCAACAGCTTTAAAGGACAAGACTGGCAGCATTCTATATTTTTATTGACATCAAATCCCATGAAAAGACCCAAACTAACAATTAATGTATCCTACTAACCAGTAATGTGATCAACCTAAATCACAATGTGAAAATCAGTTATTTTGCATTGTTCACATTAAGCCTCCCTGCTGCATTTTGTATTCACCTGCGTTCACCACCCCAGAGCTGTGACTGACCTGGCAGCAGGCGAACCCTCCAGTATATGCGTAGACACTGCTCCTCTTTGCGGAAGCCGCGCTGGCACTTGCATGCCAACAGAGAGGGGTGTTTGGCTAGCAGAGCATCCTGTCTCTCCAGGCACTCTGCCGCCGCCTGCTCCCCCAGCGGTGACACCGCTGCATCGGCTGCACACAGCTCCAAGCCCCGGTACAACGCCTCGCACTGGGGGTCGGCAGAGCACACCCGATGAGCTTCAACGCAGTCAGTGGGGGAGAGAGGGTAGGGGAAGTTGGTTGCTGAGGATGGCAATGCACCTAAGAGAGGACAAAAGAGAAGGAGGGAGATGTGTTGGAAGGGGAAAACAGAAGAATGGAGAAGGAAAGGAGGAGGTATGAAGATCAGATACATCACATTACTGTGGTATGAACAAAAGGTTGGTGGAACCCAGCAGTTCTTCATAACATCATGCTCACACATAGAACCTGCATGCTATTAAAAGACCCATTTATAATAATATTCACTCACAGTTTCTTGTAAATAAATATCAACACTGGCACCAACCAGGCAATACTTCAGACAAACAGTCAAGAACGTGCAACACAAAATCCTCTCATTATGATAGTATGACAGTATCTGGAATAATCATTTTCTTTTTCCTTCCTTTCTTTTTTTCACTTTTTAAATCATTAAGCAACCCAGTGTAACTTGCTGAACATCAGCCACTGTGTGACGTATCGCAGGGCTTTATGGATCTACTTCATGAACATCCAGAGATGAGAAAAGACGAAGAGATACCGAATAATAACAGAAATAACTGGAAAAACGCACTCCACACATATACGGTTGCTGCTAGCATGCTAGCTAGGTAAAGCTAATGTTTGGATACTTGGAGCAAATAAACACAACATGTAAAATTTGTGCGAGTACCGTGAGGCACATATTCACTTCACAGTCAAGCAAACTCAGTAATATCAGTTACACAGCAATATCCATCCAAAGTTAGCTAACATCAGCAAACATTAGCCATCATAAACCGGTTGCAATATTTATTTTCCTAGGATGGTGAAGTCATGACCCATCCTACTCCGCATCTGATTGGCTTACCCTGATATTCTTACCCTAACCCTAACCAATCCCGCTCCTCATGCCTAAACCTAACCAACCCAACCAACAAAGGCAACCAGTACTAGCCAATCAGAAGCAGAGTTGGCCAGGTCATGACTTCACCATTCTAGGAAAAATAGTCATACTGGACCAGGCTAGAGTATTACATTCAGCAAGACTGTTTTTTATTTCTTAATTCTCAAAATAATGAACGTGCTATTTCTTCCTTTACGACAGCCTTGATTGAATTGTAATATTTTGAGTCAAAGAGATGATCATTATAGGCACCTTAATATCACCAAAATACTCATCAAAATATATTTCAATTATCATTTCATAAAACAATGCAGACAGCAGCTTTACACAGCTGCAGATTGTAATCACAGTTACTGGGGGTGGAACACTGGAGCAGGCTGATGTCCATCTTTTACACCATGTTTCATATACTAACTCTAACCATGGCTGATCTGAAACCACTCCCTACCTACAATACAGTCTACAGTATGAACTGTCCATTTTATGTATTTTGTAAACATTACAGATGTGTGACTCCACACCTCCACACAGGACAACGATTCATAAGTGTCTGAATTCTCGATTTACTGCTTATGATAGAGCAACTACTAATATACAGAGAGTAGTGAATGAGTGATTTCAGACACTATAAATCAGGTAAAGTTATTCTAAAATATCAGGATGGTAACTTGATTTCTTCAACAACCATCATGGTGTCTTCATATTTCAGAGAATGCACCAAACAAATGAATCAAACGATTTCATATTACAAGAAAAGTATCTCGTGATGATCTTGTAATTATACGGAAAAGGAAAGATGCTTACGATAGCGGTTATAATGATGGTTATGAAGGCTCAGGTGGCTGTGATGGAACTATGTGATTTAGTTTGCTTTTATTTCCTCCTTGCTTGAGACACTGTTAATGTTACTGAGTAATGCGGATGCTATTATTAGTAGTGCGTCAAGACTGTGAAGGCATGTAAAGTCTTTGGGTCTGTTCAGGTGGAAAACACTCTGACGTGCTTGAAGTGGCTCTGTTCGTTTAGGAGTAGCTAACAGTACGGATGCTTCACCGATACAAAGTCATGTATCTGAAATACATCTCAGCTGGCACCATGTTTGGTAACAGCTATCAAAATAAAGCATGCAATAAAGTATGATGAAAACATCTGCAGAGTAAATATATCTGAAGCTCAGGTCTGGACGGGACACATAACTATGAGATCTTTTCTCAAAATTCTGAGAATATAAATCATAATTATGAGATACAGAATTTGTCATTTTCTCCTGTTTTTTGTCTCTTTGAATCCAGTGTGTTTCTGTGTGTGTGTGTGTGTGTGTGTTTCTGTGTGTGTGTGTGTGTTTCTGTGTGTGTGTGTGTGTGTGTGCGCGCGCACGCACGTGCGTGTGTATAAGCTTATGCAGCATGACTTTATATTTTATTCTTACTTTTCTCTCCAGGCTTGCATGTGATGCTGATGAAACAGATTTTCTCATTTTAACCTTCAGAGTGAAATTATAGAAGAACATGTAGTGTCTGACTGAGCTGAATTCACAGTTCAATCTCATTATGTCGCTCACTTTAACATAATATCTACTATTTCTGAGGTGATGAGCACTAACTGATTGAATGCAAATTCAAATTATGCAATTAGTATCAAAAGAATGTGTGGCACACACAGAGGTCATCTGAAAGAAAACAAGGTCACTTAAAGTTGTTGAAAAAGCTCTTGACAGGTGCTGATAGAAGAGTGTTTTTACATTTTTGCTTGAAGTATTTGGTTACTGAAATGATTTATTCCAATTCCCTGCTTTCCAGATAATATAAGCATATCTTCATCTTACATTTTTTATTTTATATCATTTATATAATTATTTTATTAGGGTTAGAACATTGTGAGATTACACAGCAGGTAAGTTTCATTATGCATGAAACTTCACTGAAGGCCTGATTTTCGAAGGTTTTTACACCTGACAAACATTCTGCCCCAGAAACAAGCGAAGTATTTAAAAACAGACGTCACTTCTGAATGACTCACTTGTCACTGAGAGACATGTGCAAAAATAAACCCAAACTTAAATATACACAAGAAGTTTGATGTGCAGGGAGTCTTGTTTTCAAGCTGATATACTGAAGCTCAAAGGGAAGGCTCTCATTTCTACAGCTGCACTGTATCAGTGACTATTGTATTGTGATGATGAGTCATAAAGACTGGGAACAGCATTTCAGAATTTTGTTTTCATACTGACTCATTACAAATAAAACAAGCATAAAGTCATATGGACTGACAGGTAACTCGCTCATTGGACGGTTTTGGTGACATCATGAGTATCTGCATCATCGGCGCTGCATGGACTCACATGGGGGAAATTGAATTGAGCGACTGACAGCGAATCATGCTGCAATTTCCTGAAACTAATGTGTTTATTTATATTCTCTGGTGTCACAAAGAGCTCACCAAGATATAATTGATAATGAGTATTATAAGTCAAGCCCGCAGCTGGACCTCATATGTCATGAATGAGGAGGAACAGACACAAGCAGGATGGACAAAGCTGAATTATAGCTTTACATAGATGAAATGATTAGTAGATGGAGTGTTAACATTTAGTTTTATACATGTTTGACACATCATCCGCACAGTTTTGATCAAAGCAGACAGACAGACAGCTTTTCAAGTATTCTCCGCCATTTTTTTGTTGTTTTTTTTCACCAGAGTTTGAGTGACAGCTTTCACACCAGCCTAAACCAACTGAACTAAACAGGCAAATGTATCAAAATTCATTTGAACCGCACTAAGGTGTGAAAGCACCCCTACAGGTTAGAAATGACTGGGGACCACACTTCACGCCAACAAACACAAACACAAGTTGCTTCTAACTTTCAATGAGCAACATCCTACTCTCACTCTCCTTTCTTTTCTTTTTGTGGCAACCTACAGTAGATCTTCAGCCAAAGACACACACAGCCAGCTGAGCTAGTTCTCCTTTATTTATTTATTTATGTGTTACAGACGGACGATTGGATGGTGGAACCCAAAGTTTCTTCAAGAGGAACTGTTGTTTTCTGAAGTGTGGCTGCTTCAATTTGCAGTAGCAAAAGGAGAGGCTCCCCTGGTAAAAATCCAATAGCTGATACGCACAGGGGAAGTGCAGAGAAGTTGTGTGAGGACAGCAGAAATGTCATACGTTGAGGAGAAATAGGGGAACAGAAAGATAGATGGAAAAAGGGAGAGGTGGGAGAGCGAGAGAGATCGAGGCAGAGACGGAGAGCGAGCGTACCAATGTGAACCTTGATGGGTTGGACACGCGCACAGTATGAGGCACAATCAGCATGCACCGCCGAAAATGATGTTCTTAGAATCACACCAAGATGCGCACATATGCACACGCACATACACACACACACACACACTAGTGAAAAACAACACATAGACACGCGTGCATGGCTGCCCTGAGAAGGACCCTTTTATGTGTGTGTCCTGCTGGGAGGGAGACTGGGAGGCACAGAACCCATCATTATTACCAGAACACAATACTGCACAACCACAGGGGAGGGGGCGGAGGGGGCAAAGCAATCTGTCTAAGACACACACATACATACACACACACACACACACACGTGCGCATAGACTTCCACACACACACATCGCGGTGTCAGAATAAAGTGGCTGAGAGAGCATAAACAGCTTAACATTCAGTGCCGGATCAGTAGACAGTATGTAAATTGAATACTGAGTGTGCTGATGAAAGACTAACCACATACATAAAACATTGTTGGTTGAACAAACAGCCTTTGTGGAGCGCTGCATCCCCACACTCCGTCACAACTCACTTTGTCCGCACATCAGACTAACCGCTCAACCCAACTGGCCTGATTCTGACCGCCTGTCTGGCCAGAGGGTCTCCTCTCTGATGCCATTTATCACATTATCAAACACTTACAAAAACAAATGCACACAAAACACTACATATCCCTTTAAAGCCACTATCCTCTGATGTTAGCGGCTCCCTATGGGGTCATGTCATGCTCAGGTCACACATACAGTATAATGTCTTCCAGGAAAATTTGCAGCACACAGCAGCAGCAGCAGAGAGACATTAGTTCGGGTATCTTTCCTCAGTATTTCCTGAGCCGAGCTCAAGGCGGTATATATTCTTATTTATATCTGTCTCATCAAATCTAGTGCAGATTTGCCAAAATGTAAACAAATACAGACTAAAAGATTATATATATATATATATATATATATATATATATAATACTTCAAACCAAATGTATTTACATCTAGGACCTCTCCTATTAAATACACAAACTCATTTTTTATCATAGGCACTTAATATATTTCCATCTAGGCCTCCTTCCATTAGAACGTCCACGCTTTAAACAAAAATCACACAATATCACCCACTGAGTTATTCTGAATATTTTCACACACATTTTCACAAATAGTTATGTGATATTTAGTGTTTAATGAGCAGATAAGCTCATACATATAAATGGAGCATAAATTGTTTTTTAGAATACAATCTAACACTGAAAATTAGACACTCTAACCAACTTTAGCAAGTTGACTCCTGCTATAACTCTGAATACATTTCATATTTAATAACACAAACAGGTAGTAGCTTTTGTGTTGTACCCATAGTGTAGCATCATCTCAGTAAGAGATCATCATCTCAACCTTTGAAACTTTTTGTATGGGGTTGAAGATGTTTTACCGTTCAGATAGCTGGCAAAAATGTGTTTCACTTCACAGTACAAGTCAAACGAATTGTTGTATTTTGACTGGGTGTGTTTAGCATTTTCATAAACTCACAAACACACAGCAGTCAGCGGTTTCAATGAGAAAACTTCTGGAACAATAAAAATAGAATAAAAGTACACGTTTTCAAGTAGAGAGGACAAGAGAAACTGGGTTACAGAGCAATCTATCACACTGCCATTCATTCATGGCTTTCAAATGAGAAACTTATTTTTCCTCAATAGATCGTGAATACTTTGATATTTATTTTCCTATATTGTGACACTATCAAAACAGCTTTATTCCACTCTACACGGACAAGCGGATCCAGCAAATTCAGACCAGAAGCAGGAAAAGAGGAGAGTACTTGGGCACTGTGTCAGTGCTCCAGACAGCCTAATACCACATCAAACACTGTGCTGTCCACTGGCCTTTACTGAGCTTCTGTTGGAATAAACAGAAGAAGGTAGAAGAAATGTAAGAGGACACATCTACACTTTCACTGCAAAACTGCAAAAAAAAAACCCTCAGTAGTGACCTCTTACCAGTAAAGGTGTTGCCCAGTCAAGAGGATCATTAGTTGAATGTGGATCACATAGATTATTTTGAAGCTGTGACTACATTTTCAGGATGTAGCAGATGCTCTTGTCCAAAGAAAGTTATATAAATACATAAATATATAAACACCATAGCTACAACTGATAAACAACGCCACGGGGTAAGTTGCAGCTTATGTACTTTTGCATTCAATACTAGATTTGTTATAACTCTGTCTTTAAGTACTTTATTTGGCATAGACGCCATTAAACAAACACTTCACAGTTCTGGTGTTGGTCCACAGCTTCTTATTCAACACCAGTCTGATAACACATCAAATTCAGCTTTGATTGCAATCAACAAAATATACCAAAATTAGGCAGCCAAATGCCAAAAAACCCAAATATGTTTACATTTAACTGACAAAGACCATGTGACGTATGACTCATGTCTGTCAGAAGAGGAGGAGGAAGGTGTTGGACTTGGTGTGTGGGATTCATAACAATAGTAAACATGATCATGACACCATGATTTTTCCATAATCTTACCAAGTAGTTTGCAGGGATTAAAGCAAAAAAAAAAATCTTTTGACTGAAAATTTTTTCAAGTGGCATTACTTGATGCTAAACAAATAACACAATATGTAAAATTATGAGGTTTCAGCAGCACTCCACACAGAACCATTGCTGCAGCCATCAAGTACTCTAGAGCAGAGGTGTTTGAAGGGAAGTCGATGCTTTTGAGCAACTTTTCTATTTTTTTTAGTTTTTTTATCATTTCAATGCCATTTTCTGTCTATGAAATGAGACTGATTCTTTTTTTTTTTGCAAAGCTTTTCTCAGTTTTTACTTTTAAATAATCAGCCATCTACATAACTTTTCAGTACATATGTTTCTATTTTTCATATTAATTAATAATTATTATACACAAAAGATTAAGGGAAGACAACGCACCTGAAATAGTTATATTTGTTCTGACTTACATGCGTACATACGTTCTGATTACATGAGTTTGCCTAATTTGCATAATTCCATGATAAAAATAAAGGTTATAATACAAATATATTATATGTGGGTTTATATTAATAAGTTTAATTGTGATAGAAGAACAAAATTTATTTTGTCTCTATTCAACTGTGGTGCCTTCAAACACATCCACCTACATCCATGTTTAGTTTATGAAAAGTGGGCCTACTAGCACAGAGAAAACAGATGATAGAAAGTAGGGATGTTTATGGGTTAATTGCTGTCAATAATTCAACTGAGTAAAAATATATTAACCAATAATGCAGAAGACGAGGGATGTGCAGTGTAACTGTCAGAAAATGTTCATCAGATTTGCTGTAGGATGCAGTTGTGCCACCATGTAGAGCCTCTTACTTTTTACCAACACTGAGTTACAGGTGTGTTGGTGAGCGCCTGTAAGGGTCACACAAACGGTGAAACAAACGCCGATGCTCACTGTGTCGTGTTGATGAACTCTGAAGCATAAAGTTGTGGAAACTCCATGGAGTTGTTGTCTGGCAGCCAGCTACTATCTGTAGCAAATCGTTATTTATCTGTCCATCGTTTATGTTTTCACTGTCACTAATTCGTTTTCACTGATTGAACTTTCAACAACAATAGTCTTGAATCTTATCGTTGTTATTCCATCATGTGGAATTCTGATGTTGAATCTGTCACCCGGAACTATGAGCTAAAGGTGAGCAGAGCTCTGTGTTTAGATATTCCGCGCTGTGTTTGTCACGCTGTAAACAATCCCATTGGCTCATGAGTGTGACAATTTGCAAAAACAATATCTGGTTGGATGCAGCTCTCACTGTTTTCGTACACAATTCGTACACATTCTTTTTATAATTGTGATTTTTAAGTGTCAGATCAGGTAAAATTGCATATATGGGTCATTTTGGAAGGCCATTACAAGCAATATACATTGTCACTTTTGTTTACAAAAGATTTGCTGCTTAGGGTAGAAACCTATCTTGTTTTCAATTCTGTTTTTAATTTGCTTCCGTATAGAAAACAACAGTAAAGACATTGTTGGTGTGAGGCATGTTGCTACAGGGTACAGGTGAAGAACATCAAATCTTAGCCAGGCTTCTTTGAAGGTTTATCGATGCCAAGTCAATACATAACACTTCATGTCCTTGTATTTGTGGCCAGATGAACTATGGAAAATCCATCAGAGCAACAATGTCAAGCTGGTGATTTTTTTTATCTGAGAAGGTCTCAGGTTTGTGGGATATGGTGTTTGTTTAAGACCACCAGAAACAGAAATATTAAAGATCCCCTCCAGACATGTTTTAAGATGTATATAAAATTTATTTGAATAATAATTTCTCATACGGTTTTTCCACAAAAAAAATCAATTATCATGTTGAAATTCTTAAAATCTCCTTCTTTTCCCTCATTAAAAATTCCAGAAACTATAAATATGCAAATACGATTAATTTCATCCTTCACCATAAAGTCTGTCATAAAGTCATTCTCAGTGTTTGTGCACTGGAGGTTTCAAGATTCCACATCACACTTGTGTAAGTTGCATACTTGCCCATGATTGGCTCCAAACTAGCGATGATGTCACAAATCATGAATGTAGGTACACACCTTAAACTGAGATTTCAGGTGAGCACAGAGAAACTTTCCTCCTTCAGCAGATGAATGCAAACATCAGCAAACATCCAACTGAAGGAACAAGAAGAAAAACACATTTTTGAGTGAAGTGGGACTTTAAATGAACAATATTAGAATGTTTGAAAAGAATGATCATCCTTATCTGGACATATGGAGTAAACCACGCAACATACTGTTGAGTATGGTCTTGTTCCAAAGCTGGATTTCAGTCAGTAGCTAGGTTTTCACCTAAATAGTAAAAATCAGCCAATAAAAATTCAAATTAATGTGCTTTTCCACCCACTGACGTTTCACAAATATTATCAGTTGGGTTGTTGAGACAAACAGCTTGTGGAGCTAAATTTCCAGTCACACTGATGTTTTCATCTCTTCAGTAGATGCAAATGTTTAAGTCACATGCTTCATGATTTATTCCTTAAGTCCATTTCCATTACATACAAAATGTGAATAAAAACACATGGATGGAAATGCACATAATGTGATTTTGAATGAGGTTTTCTTTCTTCTGAAACAGAACCCAGGAGTTCAGGTTTCACTTGACTCTATAATCTTCTCCTCCATCTCAATACAGAGTAATGCTGTTGTCTTGTATTATAGCTGCTATGAATGTTGTATGTACTTGACTGGCCAACAGAGTGAACTATGCCGACATGTGGCAGAACCAATTTTTTTGATGCACTACTCTGTCTTTTTGGCTGAAGCACTTTTCAACAGGCACCCCCCACCGCACCAAAATAAGTCTCATTGAAATGAATTAGGTGGCCCTTGTTCTCTGCTGCCTTGCTATTGTAGATGTGAGCCTGAGGACTATTTCTCAAGAGGTGTTCCCAAAGGAAGTCCAAGCCACAGTGTGCAAGTTGCCAAGTAAGGAGGGCCAGGCTGACTACAAAGAGGGCCAAGCATGAAAGTGAAATTGTTTAGCTAAACCTAACTTTGGCAGTAAGCCATTTTCCTCCCAGACTCCAAAATGTTCAGAGAAAGCTTTTCACTAATTTATCTTCACAGAAAAGAACAAGAAGTACATGTTGATAAATAAATGTACGTGCCTCCGTTTAGGTAGAATTTCCAAAAAAGCCCGTTTGTCATCACAGCTACAGTAGATGGCAGAAGGGAAGATTAAACTTTTGTTGCCACACTGTGTCTGCAGGCGGCAGGCAGCACTCTCCATCAGTGCTGGTGGAGTTTATCATTGTTTTCCTATATTGAAAACAATGAACAGTATGCCATCTGCTGCACACCAGCACTGTGGTGTATACACAGAAGAGTCTGGAGCGCTGCTTCGAGGAAGACATCCATTCAGACTGAGCACGTTTGTTTAACAGTGACTCAATCCAGCAATCACGGGTCACGTTTCTTGCCAAGTGTTCCAGCAGAAACGTCATGTATGACTGACAATTTCTTGGCCAGGTGCCTGACAACCCTTACAGTGACAAGACTCCAGGAAGTCACGCCCCCCACCCCTTATAAAACCACAATTTGTCTTTCTTATACTTAAACAAACAAGGTATAACATGTTAATTAGTGAGCTTTAAAGTTGCTGGTAGCTGGATTTTGTTACCTTTGATCAGAACCAGGCTAGCTGTTCCTCCAGTCTAAACTAATATAAGCTACCTGTCTGCTGGCTGCACCTTCACATTTACCCTACAAACATGAGAGTGGTCTCAATCTTCTCATCTAACACTCCCCTAGAAAGCAAATAAGCATATTTTCCAAAACATTGAATTATACTTTTTTTCAGACTGAACTTGTGGCACATTTTAGAGGCAGCACCACTGCATGAAGTCAACGTAAAAAAGCTGTACTGTGACCCTTATTCAATCAAAACAAAGGCATGGGTTGCAAATGTTTGAGCTTGGATCAAAATCTGGGCTTATGCAGGGACTTATGACTAATTAATACATATACAGAGACAAGAGGGGAAGGGAGATAAATTGGAGGAAAATATCAGAGAAAACTGGCATTCCTGCTGAGTTTCAAAATCAGAGGCTGAGCTGTCACATGAACACGTGTGTATGTACAGTATGTGTATGTGCTTTGCTAGCTAGCTTACAGCTAACATCTGTACAGTTGGTACGTTGGCTGTTTAGAAATAAAATGGAACTAGTTGACATGAAGTCACACTGTTCAGACACATCTGTGCAAATTGCAAAGTTTTTGGCATGTTTTAAGACCAGTCAGAGGTTGTGTTAGCTCAACCTCTGTCACTAAATGTCACTAAAATACATGGTAATATTCATACACCATCTTGTTTTTAATTGTAGTGCCCTCTTTTGGTCAGTGTAATTCTGAAAATAAGGTTTAATATAATTTCCCCATGTTTCATTATAATTCTATTAGATCTCTGACACAGCCTATAGTGTGTGAAGGACAGTTGAACAAATATAACTGTACATATAAACAAATCAATCAGTGTGATACGGAGGTCAATACAACATCACCTGAGGCCACTTCAGGCAACAGTTGAAACACCAGCTCATCATCTAATAATGATGCACTTCAACATCAATAAATCATTACCGCATTCATTCTGAGGTGGTAATATAATTACCATAAACAAGCCACACCAACTCCTCCTGGCCTTCACAGAGTGTTTACACTGTGTGCCACAGGGTTGGTTTTAATGTGAAAGCTGCAGGATTAATTTACAGCACAAAGCATGACTGCACCTAATCCACAATGTTATTCCATTTCTGTTATTACCTGGTGAGAATATACTGTATACTGGCTGTTATCATGTGCAGTTATCAGCTCTTATCCCTCTCTCTGTACAAATATCTCCCTCTTATACTTGGCACAGAAAGACTTGGAACTAGCTGTGGTGAAGAATCAGGTGAAAAGTGTTTCTCTGGGTGAAAGTATTCCCAGCACTGTGATGAGAAATGGAAGTGATGCGTTTCACATTGCGGGTTTGTTTGGAAGAAAAAAAGGAATAAGTGGTTGGTTAAAATGAGAAGTGATGCCAACCACAGTTGAATGAACAGACAAAGACAGCCATCCAGAAAAAAAACAAACTTCAATTGAGCATCCAATAACAAAACCCGGGGAAAAGATACCACAAGAGTGACCAGTGTCTCTGACAGCAATGACTGTTTAGCATCAAAGAGACAAAACGAAGATATAACCTCAAGAATTCTCAACTTCAGTGCCAGTGTCAGATGGGTGGAGTCTACATTTTGGGGAATAAGATAAACAATAAGTAAACAGGAAGCCACTTTGATTATTCATCTCCACTTCACTGTGAAGCTGAAATAGAGCTTTGGTATCTAAACATGCTAAGTCAAATGTAACTGGACTTGCATATTTCTTGAAGACGTTTCACTTCTCATAAAAAAAAAACTTCAGATGGCTTCAAGAATGCACAGCAATTCTAGTTGTCTTAGACATTACTATGTTATGAAGTCACTGCGTGCACAAATGTTGGGAAAAACTAACTGAAACAAATACAATTCATCCACAAACTAGTGTAGAAACCAACAATTTTCTGTTCTTTAGAAATGTCATATTAAAAAATATTTAGCAATTCAAACTACAGACTACTCCATTACTATACACTATCACATATACACTATTGTGTGCCCAGTTGCCCCATCAATAAACTGAACATTTTTTTAACAACACAATCCCAACTCAAGTTCCTCCTCCTACAGCTGCTACAAGCATTTTCTGGGGCTATGAACCATTTTTTGACCATATCATATTGTCCTCATCAGGAGTTGGAGTTGATGATGAGCAAAATCTGAAACTAAACGATTGTTTAGTAAAAGTAACAACTCCATTTTAAGAATGAACTTTCATGCTAAGGCGTCTTGTTTATATCTTTGCTAATGCAAAATGGAGGAAACTAGCAAGCCACAGTCATGACACCATCTTGTTGAATGTGCAAAAAGCATTTTGGTTTCAACATCATAGATGCAAAAATCCTGGATAAAGGTTTTTGCTGCCACTTAAAAATGCAACTTGTTAATTTCAACAAATGACATGATAGTTTGACAGAGCAATGCATCTGGAAAAGTAACTTTCATTGATGTGAAGAGATGGTTTCCCATCATGGCTGATGGCTGGAACTTGTGGAAACTGAAACAGAGTGTTGCCAGCCTGTGATTAGAGG
Organism: Thunnus thynnus; assembly: GCF_963924715.1. Taxonomy (NCBI): domain Eukaryota; kingdom Metazoa; phylum Chordata; class Actinopteri; order Scombriformes; family Scombridae; genus Thunnus; species Thunnus thynnus. Next base: position 3,025,319 of record NC_089525.1, on the reverse strand, counting down.
ACATCTCAGGATCACAGCATGGACTTTGGCTCTATGTTCTGTGCTTCCTTAGTAAAAGCTTAGGTTGAGAGCCAATAATTGGGAGTCTGACCTTTTAACAGAGCAAAAACTTCATATTGGTAAAATTAGTTCTGCAGTTTCAGGGTAGGTCAACCAATCCAATCATTTTAAAAAAGCAGTGGGAGTAAGAGCATGTGGAGCAGTTTGCAGAAAATGACCGATATGAGCTGAGCTTTGGTTCCCCCCTCTGTTACTTTATGCCCGCAACCCACTGCTCTTCCCTCGCCTAAATTAACCAGAATAATTCACACAAAAGTCAGTGTGTCACCTGCAAATTTCTAATCACATTTCACAGACAATCAGAGACTGAACCACTAAGCCTCTACATTCTCATTTCCCTTGCTTCCTTGTTTATGAAAAACCGAGGTAATAGTGGAGGCATAATTAGTATAATTATGATCAAAGAGCACAATAATGGATACTGTCTGAATGGTTGCGAAGGTCTCAGACAGTGATAAATGCCTCCCATTTTTCTTTACATTTTGCAAAAGAACTCCTGCTGTGTCGTTGCGTATTACAGTAAAGGAGCTTCTGCCTCCATTCCCTGTGTTTTGGCAAAGACTCTCATCAGCCTGTGGTTTTTCACAAATTACATTTGATAATGACAAGAAAAGGGCTCTTGCACAGTCAGTCAGCCAGCTGAGGCAAGTTCAAACTGCAGGATAGCTGTTGGTGGGGGTCATGATATCATTCTTTAAGACAGTCACTGCCACTAGTGTTAAGCCTTCCACTAACGAAAGAAACAGATGAAAATTCCCAAGCTGTATTGGTTGCATATCATGCCTTGCAAGATTAGACCATCTGACAGGGTATGTTGGAAATTTACAACCTGGCATCTTCAGGATCCACAACACAGACCACGAATGAGAAGCTGGTTGACAGTGATGACAGTAGAGACCCATCATTGGCTAAAGGGAGCCCTGTTTACAGTAAGATCAGGGACACCCGACACCCAATGAGTTTTATGTCAGCTCCCTCTGGAGCCACAAAAGGCTTAATACATATGCAGCAGTACTCTTGTAATGTGGCATTTTTAGGTGGAAAAAAATGGTGGGGCAACAACTACTTTGGACAGAGGCATGACCAAAAAATTACATCATCATCTTTTCATATCCCCCCTGAAATGATATTTTGACTCTTCTACAGCATAACTACAGGGCACTACAGGACTAGATAAAATATGCCAATGTGACTGTTAATACAAAAGCTGTTTGCAGGCTGAAGGATAGCAATAGGAGGAGAAGGGAGTGGCATTTTTTAGGGAGCACGTTTTAATTAAATGCAGGAAGGAGAGCAGAAGATGACTGTAGGAAGGGAGGAGCAGGGGTAGACACCCACATGAGTAAAGGCAAATAAGTATCTCACTATTCACAGGATTAAACAGTTCAGCAGCAGTGAGTTCTGCACCAAGCCTTTGATTCACCATAAAATCCAACCACGACCATTAGAAAAGAAAGAATCACACACAAAAATACATACCACGCTTTAACAGCAAGATAAACTATAATTCTTTCACTCACCACTTCAAAGCTCGCTTGAAGAGACAGAAGGTACGGCGGTTCTTCCTCTGGACAAACTTTTCAATGACTCTGGTGTTAAAATCCTGTAACTGGCGTTTGTATGCGCAGTCACTTTGAGAAACGTTAGCTACGTTTGCTTGGTTGAGCAAGCCCAACTTTACTGCACTGTCTAGAAGACTCCCGCTGCTTTCATGTTTGGTAATCCTTTTGGAAAGATGCTTGAGATCCTTAAAACCTGCTCTTGACCAGGTGCCGTCTACTCAGAAGACACACACGGGAAGCAAAAAAGTGCCTCCTTTGACAAGCTAGCAGTTAGCCATTTTTTCCAGGAGAACCATTCCACATGAAATCTGCAGTTATTTTTGCCTGCGGTTTGGTTTATAACAATGTCCTGCGGCTGGTGCGCATCATTTGTCTGTGATTTCCAAAAGTTTTACAAATCACTGTTAAACAATAATGATGTTTTATGATGTGACAACGCTGTGGTTTAGGTCTGGTAGGTTCAGGGAAAGATCATGGTTTGGGTTAAAATGATCACTTTATTAAGGTTAGAGAAACATGGTGTGGCTTAAAGTTACTATTTCCTTAAAGTTACCTTCGTCGTCACGGCTACAATAACAATGGGGTTAAGGTTAAGGTTTTTTAAATTTTTTTTAATGTCCTGACTTGCGGTTGGAAACAGGAATAAAATCAGTTCATGCCTCCATCCACCCCTCCTCCTCTGAATGAGTAAATCTGTTCACATATATATATTTATATACGTCATCTGCTCCCAGTCACAATTACTCTGACCACTAGATCCCATCTGTCACTCAAACATGATTATATGTTGTTTTTTGGGCAACTAACATTACGATCTACTGTGTCGTTTATCTTGGGAGGACAGTCTCTACTACTCTAATCTTCTACTACTTAGACTAACACTGCTGGCCAGAGTGCCATCATACTTGCTTCAAATATTCAGAGTCTCCAGAGGATGAATCCTAAAGATTTGGTGACCCCCCTGATCTTTCTTCTGATGCCACTATCAGGCCCAAGTTTACTCTTGTATAACTGAAACATCTAAAGCAGATTGCCATGAAATATGCCATCTACAGGTCAAAATAAAAACGCTTTATATTCAGTAACTAATGACAGAGATTGTCATGAAATTTGCTGATCATCAAGAGAATAAATGCATTTGATTTGAATGACCCCATGGCCTTCATTCTGCACCACCTTTATAGCCCCGCTACTGGTATGGCTATAAGAACAGAAAAATGCCAGTGTGTTGTTCATTCCATTTAACAGTAATTATGGGGTGTAATGAATATTGCAGCCCCAAGCAGAGCTTTAAATCTTAAGTCTTCTCCACATAACAACAAATACATCTTTAATCTAGATTTGGTTTTTAGCTTTATTTGGGTTGGAAGTGTTTACTCCCCACTTTGGCCCCAGCCCTAAAATGTGCATCTGGCATGAAAAGAATGAAAATGTGTGTAAATATTGTTCTTGAAAAGAAAGAGAAAGAGAGCGCAGTGTGTTGTAAAATTATTTTAGTTAATTCAAAAAATGTTTTTGTAAGTTTTAGCAATCTTCATGACACGTATATATTTTTTTTACTTATGTTTTCTCAGCTTTTCATTATTTTATATTAACAGCTCTGTTATTTAGCACTAATTTCCTGACTTAGTGACACTGATCTTGTGCTGCAATGTGTTTTTTAAAATTATAATTAAATTTCATGATTATGCCAAAACTCTCCATATAAAGAGTAAAGAATGTGTTTCTATACGTTTTAATGTTTGAAGAGTCTTGTCCCAACCTAAAGTAAACTAAATGTCTGGCAGGGGTCCTCCTGCCAACAGGGAGGACGGTCTGTCGGAAAGACTAACTGGGGATTGAGGGTCCAGCCACAGATCTGAAGCCAGTTTCTGACACATCTGTCATCATGATAGCAGATGGGCCTGAGGTCAGGCCTGGGATCAACCCAGGCTCTGACCACAGAGAGCAGTGGTACCTTCAGGGACCGCTGAATCGTGTCCGACACTGAGTTTGGGTGAGGACACACCAATACACACACACACGCAGCACTCAATCTAAGGCTTGTTCACACATTAACACACATACTCACACACAGCCAAGGAAGCAGAAGCCAACACACCATCTGCCGCCCCTGTGTTTGAGTTCCAAATCCCAGTTATCAACAAAACACACAGAAGACCTCCAAACTACCCCGTTGGATACACCATTCCCTTTGAGAAGAACGCTATCACACACACACACACACAAACACATGCATGCACACGCCACACACACACCTCTGCATTCAGATCAGATGAAACCAGGTGGATGGAGGCCAGGTGAGTTTCTCATTTTTCATTAAATATGACAGAAGAAGGAAGATGGATTTCCTCACTTCTTTTACCAAGTTCATTCACCTCACACACTTCTAATCCTCTTCATCTCTCCCTCTCACTCCTTCTCTCTGACCTGGGATGATGGCCTCTCCTATTCCAAGCAGCTTTTTTACACTTATCATCAAAGCAGGTTTATGATGCTCATTTCTCTGGCCTCATTGCTCTTCATAGACGTCATCGTCTGTCACTGGAGATCAATACAGATGAGACTCTCTCTCTCTATCTCGCTCTCTCTCTCTCTCTCTCTCTCTCTCTCTCTCTCTCTCTTTCTCTGCCTACCTACTGGAAGGTCTCCTGTTGTTCAAAGCACACACCCCTGCAGTGCCGTTGAATCAGCAGTAATGGGTGTGTTAGCACGGTGAGACAGGCACACAACCATCCTATACTTTGAAACACCTGACACCTGTGTGTTTGTGTTTGTGTGTGTGTGTGTGTGTATGTGTGTGTGTGTGTGTGTGTGTGTGTGTGTGTTTTATATGCTATAAGAGGAGGTTGTGTGTTTAGATGAGGTAATGTCTAAGGATAGACCATTGCATCACACCACTATATAATCTGCCTATAGCTTCCATTTTATTTAAAGGGGCACTCCACAGATTTTACACCTAAAGGTCAGTTTACTCAGCATGAGGAGTGCAACTCAACCTGTGAAAACATTTGTATAATGTCCTCTGTGGCTCTGGAGGAGATTTTGGCTAGGCTAAGAAAGTAGCCAAGATGATGAAGATGAAGGATTTGTAGACACAGTATTTTTAAAGAAATAGTTTAACATCTTGGGAAACACGCTGTCTGACCAAGAGTGAGATGAAAGAATAGACACCACGCTCTGGTCTGTCCATTAAATATAAGGCTACGGCCTTCTTCCTGGAGTCTCCGCTAGTTGCCTGGACACTGCTCCCAGCCAAGAAATAGTCCAGCACATAACCCCAGGTAAATGGTGAATTGTTGTTTCTTCACTTTGTTTTTTTGAACAGATTAAACAAATGAAATATAACATGTTAGTTAGCTTTAGAGGTGCTGGTAGGTGTGTTTTTTTACCTTCAGACTTAGCCAGATTAGCTGTTTCCCTGTTTTCAGTTTTTGTGCTGAGCTAAGCTTCATATTCAGACCAAAATGTTGAATTATTGCTTTAACAAAAAGTTTGCGTTATAAACTGAAAGTTTGGTGTTTGAAAGATGTGAGCATTTACCAGGCAGGGAGAGTCTAATGAAAAGATGATGTGGGAAATTTAGGATCCAGTATTTTTGGAGCCTGGCCCATACTAGTATCTAAAAGTCAGGATATCTCAGCCTCTGCTTCTTCAATTTTGACTATTCCTTTTTTAATCTGCCATTGGCAAGTCCCTCAACTTTATGGAAGTGTAACACTAAATTGCTGGAGAGCACCTTTAAATGGATCTGGTATACTATTATGAGTGTTATTATATTATGATTATTATTGTCACAAAGTGATTTAAGAGCACTGCTTACATGCAAGTCACAAATGGTTACACCAACATGTATCACAAATGATTGTTTTTTGCAAGTTGCCATTAATTTGCTGTAGTGCTTCAGGGCCTCTGCATGCTCCTGCATGGGTTGCATATGGCATCAAGAATATATCTCATGTTACAATTGCAGCTTACATGTTGCAGATTTGGTGCACCAGCTCCCTGGTTTTCAAAAGAGAAATGTAGTGTCCTGTAGTATAAATGTTTTTGAGGTCTTTCTTCCCTGTCAAGCAAAGAATTCTGTGACAAATACTGATAGCATTTTTTTTTCTCACCAAGAAATTAGTCAAGTTGAAGCATCCCAAAGTTTCCAGAAACATCAAGTATGTCAGGCTGAATTTTGGGCAAATGTGTATAAAATGATGAACAAGACATCAAGAATGTTATATTTCCATATTTCCATTTGGTGGACTGGTTTGAATATTTCACTCAATATAGGCATCATATAGCTGCAGTGAGGAGCTGGACAAGCTGATATACAATATATTTATATGATATGGTCAGACAGTGTGGGATAAGGTCTTTTTAATAACCATAAAGCTACTTCAGGGGAAACAAGATGTTTCTAAGAGAAGGTAAATATTCCCTGTGGGCAGCTTCACTCCCAAAGTATCGGTATCAGTATAGGTCTTCAAAAACCCACAAGTGGCGTCTATGCAAAATGAGCCCTGTCACGCACCCTCCCACCCCCAAAAATACACACAAACATGCACACCTGCCTCCGCACCGATAAGACGTCAACCACCGCCGTTCCAAATGTGTTTGCACACCGGCGTCGGTTGACTGCACTTCCTCATTGAACGACTTGAACAATTTATTCTGACGCGCCACTGAATCCGAGGGGGAATTTAGATTGAGATTGAAAAAAAGGAAAATCAGACACGACCTGAAAGCCTTGTGGGAGAGAAAGAGGGGGAGGGGAGGGGCCGGGTAAACCTGAGGCAGAGAGACAGCGAGATATATGAGCCTGTCACTCAACATTATAGTGTCACTACAAGCTGGACAATCATTAACACGGCTAATGAACACAGCGGGGCCATGCTGCTGTGCAGACCACGCTCACATAAAGCCACTGTGGGGGAATTTCATTAGACCTGCAGCAGCACTGATATAATTCAATGATTCCTATCCAGGGGTACTGTACTTATACCCCAGGGGGTTCTTCTACAGTTTCCAGGGGGTACCTGGAAAGACTGTGGAAGAGCTCAAATACCTTGAAAAGAAATATAGAAATAATGATTTTATTATAGACAGTACATCCACATATGTGTGTTTAGGAAGAAAATAAATACACAAATATGATTTCAAATTGTGGTGATGCTGATCTTAAATATATTTATTCTCATGGTATTGTATGCTGTGGTTGTCTGACTGCACAACGCAAACTTCTACCAACCTGAATAATACTTTAAAAACAAGTGTTGCCATTGAAAGTTCATGAAAACTAGGAAAAAGCCAACGAAAAGCAAAAAGCTGGATAAATGGTTGACGTCCAGTGTCTGAACTAATGCAAAATGGATCTCCGCATCTACTGGAAAAAATAAAATAAAAAATAAAATAAAATAAAATTTTAAAAAAGACCATGCATAAACATGAGCAATTCCAGGATCACCGTGTCCTGTAAACCAAGAATCAACCTGAGCCACTGTAGTGTAACACTATCACACAATTCCATAAAGCTGTCCCATTTAACAGGAGGGGGGGGGGGGCAGCTGTGAGAATGATCTGATAGGACTGAGGGTTCACCAAACAAAAAGGTTGGGAGTCGCTGATATAATCTACAGAAGATACCACCAACGTAATTATTACAACACAATAACTGTGATTCTTTTTTTTCTTAATAACACACATATACAAAAAATGTATTGTAAGAAAATGAAAGATTCAAATGCTTTTTACATATATCCTACCTTAATGATTGAACAGTATCTATGGATGCACGTCAATTACAAAAAAAAAAAACAATTAAGTCAAGTCCACAGCTGAGCGGTAAAGGACAGGTTCTGCATACAAATCAACTAAAACTAAAACTGAAGCATCATCTTGTTAGACTCCACCTCCTAAATAACGTCAGGTGACTTGCAGGTGCGCTGTGAGCTTTCGGCTTTTTTTTTTGGCATCACATCAGACTTGAACTGAGAAAAACATGCTAATAGCCAGACATGGGCGTGTCCCGTTAGTCATAAATTGTTGGTGTGTGTGCACTCTCACATTCTCAAGTGCTCAGAATCTGGTGAGAGATAAAAATTAGTTTCATTCTTTTGTCATTACTAAACTTCCGTATATACCTACGAGTTTGTGTTGACCAATTTACTGCTTTTATCTTAAATTCCTGAAAGATTGCATAAACTCTTTACTGTAGGTGATAAAAACTTGGCCTACTAACCTCCTCAATTATTAACCACAAAATGGTTGTTGCAGGCTTGACCATAGCTGAATGGTACTGTAAACAGCCCTTTAAAAAAGTTCTCTAACAGTACGTCTATGGTGCTGGAAAAAAAAAGCCTTTTTTCTCTCAGTTTTCTCATTTACAAGCTTTTAGCCGCCAGACACAGACTCCCAAACTCGATACAAAACACACGCAAAGAGATAAAGAGAGGTCCTACAATAAACATGACAAGTTAATCCTCAGGACAACATACATCCAACAGCAAGTTCATTGATTGCAAAATGATCGTCAAGAAGCTGCTTTGGTGAGAATACAAGCGTACAAATACAGCTCTGCAAATGCAACAAGAAAGGTTCAATTTTTCATTTGGTTTAACATTTCAACCAAATCAAGCAAAGTGTCTTATGTGTGAATCACACACTAATTCAGGAAATAATTTGTAGAATTGAGGTGGAGTTTCAAACCATCAAGAATCATATTCAGTGTTGTTTGTATCAATAAAGACGGACTTTAAGGGTTCTCCCAACATCCAAAGATAGTCACGACTCTTGTCAGGGTGGATAATCATTAGAAAACAATCTATACAATGAGGAAAAAAAGGCATTTTAAAATAAAAGAAGGTCTAGAGTGGTTTTACTGCATATAGAACATCTTGTGTAAAGACAGAAAAAAGAAAAGGCGTCTCTTTGGAGATCTGTGAAGGTATATGAAGGGGACAAATATCCCCTAAAAACATGAATGCTTTAATTATCTCTTAATAAATCATGCCTGATGTGTCCGCTGAATTTCATGTCTGAATCATCCCTTGGTCTGCAAGAGACAGGGGAACAAATACACCTGAAATAAAGTGGTTCAGCACAATCATTATCAGAGCAGATGGAGGAGCAACATTCAGGGTTTCATTTTGGACGACGGCGGATCACATTTTTTGTTTGATAGTTTTTTTTTAGGATATGCTGCATTCACATTCCTCTTAATCTACATGGAACATTTAATGTGATTTTAAGGTTTACAATGAAGACATTCTGTCATTCATGTGTACTCATTTTGTCATTTATTATGATTTATTTGCTCCTCAATAATGAACTTTTTTTGGTTTTTCTTTCTCTTTCTCTGATTTTTTTATGTGCAAATGTGTCAAAATATGGCATTTAGAAATCACAGTATGAAAAAAGAACACTGATTTTAAAACAGACTTACTTTAAAACATCTTATGTATGAAACTGTATTTTATTATAACAAATCATTAGATTCTTTACGCTTCATAACTCCATATAGAGCCACAACCTCACAAATAAATAAAGAATTCTTGCTGTTCTGCTGGGACTCAAACAATAAAATATGTAGCCTATATATATAAATATATATATATATATATATAAAAGCACTGAATAGCACCAGTGTCTTTATGGAGCTTTTGACACATATCCGTCAGCTCAATCATCATATTTAAAGTTTCAGTCCAGGGCTTGGAGCTGGAAGGGCGTAGCCTAGTGGCGTTTTAGACGATATATATTGTTTTGCTTTAACTAAAAGCACAACCAACAGCTGTTATTATTGTGAAACAAAAAATCCTACTTGAGGATTAAGGCAGCTTTATGAGACATTTTTTTTACTCTGCTGAAAAGTTGAGAGGAAAAAATGCACACCTCCTCACATCCCTGTGGCTCCAGGACCGTGAAACTGACCAAACGAACAAAAGACCTGCACCTCAGAGTAATGGAGGTAATAATAAAAGAAGGCAGAAATATCTCGCTTTACTTTGGGGTGAAATGTGTGGCTACAAATGAAGCACCTCCCGCTCTCCATCCTCATCTCCATTTAAGTTGCGAGCCAAAGAGCATCCAGACAAAGAGTGTGGTATAACAGTTTCACAAAAGATTCAACCTTTCAGTTTTATTCTAAAAAATCAAATAATTGGACCTACCTGAGAAGAAAAGAACAAGCACAATCCAGAGGAAAATCATGTTTGCCGTGTTCAGGACAGAGGGGGGAAACCGGGATGTGGGACGGGACTTGGTGCGTTCTCGGCTGGTCCAGCAGCACCGCTGTGCGCCCCGCAGACTGACACCCAGCCTGCCGCTACATTCACCGCACCGACACTCTCCGTCCAGTCCGTCCGTCTTTTGTTGTCTGCCTGCGACGGTAAAGTCCCCCTCAAGTTTCAAATCCCCAGACGGAAGGAAGGAGAAGCCTCGGAGGAATGTGTCGGAGCAAATTACGCGCCGGAGAGGCAACCTCTGTGAGTGTGTGAGAGTGTGTGTGTGTTTGTGCCAAGGCTCCAGCTTCACACCGCGCTGCTTGGAGAAATCAACTACTGGATGGAGGAAATGTCAAGCGTCACCGGCTGCAGCTCTGTCCGCGGACACCCATCTCGACGCGGCTCCGCTGGTGAAGGGGTCCCGGTACATTCTGCGATCATGATGCTGACAGGCAGAGGAGGCTGGGGTTATTAACTGGTGATATCCCTCCTCCTACTCTTCCTCCTCCTCCTTCTCAGATCATCATCATCATCATCATCATCATCATCATCATCATCATCACCATCATCATCATCACCTTTAGGGATAGTATACCAAGGGAAGAAAATAGACTGTGTATTGAGGTCTTTATGAGTAGATATTGTAAGTTGAATTTTTAGTTAATTCACATTCCTGTTACCCCAAAAAGACACTGCCTTTGAAGCATTTGAAGTCATTACAAGAGCCTTTTGAAATCTGCACCCTATGCCAACAGGTTTATTAATTTTGAAAAAAAATCCAATATTTGTATTGATAGTAATTGTATTTTGTTGTAACTTAATATAAGTTACCCAAAGATTAAATTGATTCTCTTCAAGCATGACCTCCACCCCGGCTACAGTCTATTGAAATAGCATATTTAATGGTTTGAACACTTTATAGAATGCTTCAACTCCCAGTAAAAATCAATGAGGTCTCTTACAGATAAGCGATGCAGTGAAAAGTACTGTACCAGAGTTCTTTATGCATCTTTTTAAAATTCCATGAAGAAGAGCTTTTGTGTCTTCAAATTTCCTGAACAGAAAGATTATGCAGCCTACAGACATCTGTAGACTTGATGCAACGTTTTAGAAAGTCTCTAAAATAATATTGTGTTAATAAAATTGTGGTCATTAGTCACTCCCTAATGTTTTAACAGCAACTTATACAGTTGTGTTGATTCAATAGATGAGTGTTATCTTAATGTATTGTAATGTAATAAAGTCAGTTATGATTGTTTTTATTATCTAATATACCAACACTTGTTAGTCATTACTATTATATGGATACAGTAATGTGTATGGTAAAAAAAAAAAAAAATTGTGTTCATAGTTACAAACCCACAGAGAATCATCACCAACTCTGCAGTTCCTGTCAGCTCCACCAAGCATTTTAGCCTCTTTCAGCTCATTGTTTTGGTTTTCAGTCTCTCTGCTCTCATCAACCTGGTTTCCAGCAGCAGCAGGCAGCTGTTTCAGAGAAAATGCTCTGATAAACCCACGGTACACTACCTGCTCAGCACCAAACAGCAGACACACACAGTTAGAGACTAGCTGGTGAACACAGTGGAGCATTTAGCAGCTAAAGAGCAAGAAGGTCTTTCTCAGTCTGTGTTCTCGTGTGCACTTGTGTTCTTGTGAAACATCATCAGTCACAGCCCAACTACTGTTCCTATTCAAAGTCCACATCTAGCCAAGTACAGTCCAAATGACAGGAGGTGTTCTTGCTCCGCCCATTTCATCCAGGATACATCGGGAGCTGACAGAAATGCATTCTAAGTATCCAAAGTATCCCAGAATGCATTTCACACCAACCAGCAGCAATGGCAGAGATTTTGATGCAGGCTCAAAGCTGTTATAATGTTCATCGTAGGACTGTTATTATGTCACGTTATTAAGTTTGATATTTTTTGAGGTGAGAAAGTAACCATTTAGATTTCCATTATGTAAGTTTACCCAAATAATGCCTGTTTGGAAATTCACTCTGACATTTCCAGAGATGGGAAGAGCCGCTCGCCCCTGGCATGACTGGCCAGTCAACCTCTGTCGACATCCTGTGGAGATCAGTCTGATCTCTTTGGTAATTTATCGCTTGGCCCTGTTGTCTCCATACATATATAAGATATAATTCTTTTGAAAGATACATTTTGGTCTCAGAGATTAAATCTAATACTTGTTGCTGCTACATGAGTTTGTCTGAAGATAAAGTGAAACTTCATGTTTTAATTGGACAGAACAACAGCGCTCCCTCTGTAGACTTTGGGCTCCTTATATGTACAAATATCATCACATTTAAATATAAATGAGCACATATAAATATATTAAAATGAACAGATCGGTCCATGTTAAATTTTGTTTTTCTTAATACATACATGATATATCAGATTTTTATTATAGCTAGATTACAGATTGAATAACATTACTGACTGCATCTGATGGTCAGGTAGGTTATTTTTCTTCTGAAAGAGTCAGGAAGTCAGTGGACTTTTGAGTTGAGTTGATTTTGTCACAGTACAGTAAGGTACAGTTGAGTTGAAGTGTAATCACCACAGCTTCATCTAAGAGCAATAATTTCCAAAATGACCACCAGCACACTTATTAGAGGACCTGAATTTAGATATTGGGACCATAATGACTTATTGAAAATAATGACTGATTTAGTATTTCTAGAGAGAAGTTGAGGCTTTTTGAATGGGAGTCAGTTGGAGCATCTCGTGGCCATCTGTGGTACACTGGAGACCGCTTATATTGATCACGTCTGTCTGGATCAAATTGATCACTGTAAGCAGATGATTTTTTTCTTTTTCTTTATCTCTCATGCAGATCACCATCTATTTGTATATTTATCACACGAATATAAAGCAATAAAATTGGCAACTTTGCTATTTACTGAATTTTATTGACTGTTTCAAAATACAGAACAGCTGTTTAAAACACTTGTTTTGCTGCTGCATCTCATTGGCTCATTTTTGGTAGTTTGTCATAGTATCATGTATCATGTATCATAGGAGTAAAGTACATTTTTTTCCATATGTTGTTCTGTATGAAAAGACCCAAAATGAACACTGTAAGCAGACTACGTGATTACTATAACTTAGTTATCTAAACAGCATTTGTATAGGAATGATTCTGTCCTGAGCTTTTTGATTCATATAAGCGGTTGATCACTGTAACCGTGAACACTATGAGTGGTTTCCACTATATTGCACTTTAAGGTACTTCCACACAGGCTTCAGCCTCAAGCTGTGGTAGTCAGGGCTTGATCACAACACAATCAAAGCACTTTTGGCCTGTTTCACTTTATCTGGCAACATAATGTTCTAAGCTGTAATAATTAATTATTGAGCAGATGTGATTTAGTTTAGTTTATTCAACAGATGCTTCCCCCATTTTTTCAGTGAGTGCAGAGAAATATTATAAATTCCCAAAGGAATATCATAGTAATATAGGCTAAATATAAATGCAGTTATATGAGAACTGTTATAGTGATTGTAAAGGCCTCGGGCGACAATAGTGTGAGGTGGAACCTACAAAGGGAAGCAACTTTGGGAGTATTATGCAATAATACAATAATGGGCCACTTTCCCCACATGTAGCCTCAGACTTATTTTGTCTCTTTAAAGCAGTGGATTACAAAGTGGGGTCATTTAGAGGGCCGCAGGGGCTCCACCTGTTAAACCACTGTAGCATCACTTTCATTTCATTTGCACGTAAGACCACAACAGAATAATAATGGAATGAAACTCTCGCTGCCTGTAGTAATGAAAATGTTTCTACATGAATCTTGTAAACTCATTCATGTGCCTGTCTCTTGTGATATTCCTGACTTTTAAAAACCTATATGTTCTGCTCCAGACTCCAGAAAAATAATTTAAATAAAGGAATATCTTTCATTCTTTTAAATAATTAAAGTTCTTTGCATTCTGTAAACATTCAAAGGCACATAACTGAATTTGTTGACATCTGTTCTAAATTAATTGCGGGATCCTGATCTCAAGGGAAATATATACTTGCAGTTTGTGAAGTTTTTGTTCAGCATTTTTGGATAAATGCTTATTTTCTGCATTGCTGAGAGTGAGATTAGATGATTAGTCTATCAGCTTAAAGAGTGGGAGTAGGTGGAAACAGATAGCTGGGTTCTGTCCAAAGTGAAAAATACACTTACCTCCACCTCTAAAGCTCACAGTTTAACAGGTTTGATCTCTTTTGTTAAATTCATACACAAACAGAAAAAAGTAAAAACAGTTATTTGTTGTTTTAGGGTTACATGATGTAACTGTTCCTTGACTAACAACAGTTTATTGGTCTACTCAACACTTCAGTGGAGCAGCTCCAGCTATGGTGTGAGCTGCTGGATACAGTCAGTAAGTACAAGTTGTGGTGTTGGTCTTTGTACAGACACAATGGTACCAAAGCTGACAACCTCACTGAGACCAGCTATTGTTCACCAAGAAATAGTCCCATTATGTAAGTCCCCCTAAATCCACAAAATATTGCTTTTATGTTCATGTATGGATTAAACTAGCAACAGCACACATATAAGGAAACACTTATTGAACATCACTAAGTGTATATTCATACTGAATGCATCAGAAAAATGTTTGACTGTCAATGTATCTATTTTTTCCCCCTACAATATTGTTTTATCATGTTATAGTTATGTTTAGACAACTAAAAAAAACTTGATTATGGTCAGGGAAAAAAAAACTTGATGGTGACACGACACAGATGTGTTTTTTTCCAACCAAAACCAGTCTTTTGCTAACCAAAGTGTTTTTGTAGCCTAAACCCAGTTTAAAACAAACATAGTAGTTTAAACATAGTAACAATTAACATCAGAAAAATGATAATTTATTAATATAAAATGACCCTTACCCTAACCAACCTCAACTTTAACCCATGTTTTAAAACTAACATTATTAGCTAACCCTTTACACATAAAAAACATTTTGTGAGATTTTGTTGCTCAAAGCACGTGTTATTTATAGTGTGCTTATTGCACAAGTGTAGATGGCGCATGGATTTGTTGCAGAGCAGGTGTGGAGCGCAGTGCTGTGGTGGCGCTGCTCCTCATGCACAGTGCTGTGGTGTGGGCCGTTAGGTGCACCGCTCAACTGGATGATTGTATAAATGGAGGAGAGAGGAGCTGGAGGAGACACTTTAATGGCTGGCCAACCATAAATAGCGGTTAGAGAGAGGCCCGCAGCAAGCACACACACATACATACATGCACACCGACACACTCTAGCATCGCGTGTGCTTGTATTTTCTCACATGCAGTTCCTGTAATTAAGTAAGCAAGTAATTTTATATACATAGCACCTTTCAAGAGCAGAGAAATAAAGCATAAACATACATATAGACATAAAAAACAGTAAAAACAGAAATAAATTAAAAAAAAACAGAGAAAAATGCACAAAGGCAAGTCTAAACAAATGGGGAGCTGCTTTTGAAAGATCTTAAATCCACAGATCTTAAATCCAAAGCTAGAGAGTTCCAAAATTTAGGAACCACAACCCCAAAAGCACAGTCTCCTCTGGTTTTAAGCCTAGAATGAGGAAAAACCAGCAAACCCAGAGGACCTTAAACCTGCTGGTGACATAGATGATGGGGAGCCAGTGAAGAGCAATCAGAATTGGTGTCACATGAGACCTGTTGGAGGACCTGGTCAAGAGTGTAGCAGCAGCATTTTGAATCACTTGTAAACAATCCATAATTAGTGATGGAAGCAGCCGAGACCCATTTTGCGTCTGCAAAACGCTAATGCCACAGAGTGTCACATTTTAGTCTAAGTACAAACTGGAGAATTAGAATTTTTAACCAAACTATCTGGTTTGTTTTACACAGAATCAGCTCTATACAGAGGGAGGGCAGAGAAACAATGACAGGCAGGATGCTTCTATTCATGTCTTAACAGCTTTTCCAGCGTCAGTTACAAATCGTAAACTGCAATCAGTGAGTCCATTTTAATTATTGCATTTGATTATATGCACATACACACACACAGACATACTCATGCACACACACAGAGAAGTGTTACAACCTTGTCCCATCAAGCAAATTACATGCCTCTCTGTTCACCCCCAGAGGTCATTCAACCTCATGGCCTGTTGGGCAACAAGCTGTTCAGCTAATCAGCAGAGAGCCTCCTCTCTCCAGGGAGAGACATATGGTGAACAACACTGTGACATCACATCAAATAACAACCACTGTGACATCACAATAGAGACTTTGCAGTCACAGCATACATTTCTTTGTGACCACATCTGGCTCCACCATGGAGGTCTACTGCCAAATTGGCTGTAAGGTCTACAGATACACTGGAACTAGCAAGCTGGAGAGAATATGTGCTGATGATGGTGTAGATAAGAAATGTTATAGGTGATGGAAATGATGTCATGTTACACAAAACATAAGTAACAGCTGCCAAACCCTCTAAAAAGACCTTTCCTCATGTTTTGACACCCATTATCAATTTGGTTCTGTGGCCTCATGACTGTATTGTACAGTATGTCACATGTAGGGATGTCAGAGGCCAATATGTTGTTGGCTGATAAGTAAGAAAATTAAATGGAAAGGAATTTCAGGTTATTGTTATCAGCCCTTATGACTTTGGTCCAGACTGAAATATTTCAGCAACTATTAGATGGACATTCATGGTTGCAAGAGGATAGATCCTAAGGATTTCATGATTCCATGACTTTATTTCAAGTGCCACCAGCAGGTTGACATATTTGCTTTTTTAGTGAAATATCTTGACAGCTATGAGATGGAATGTTGTGACATTTTGCACAAACAAGTCCTACACATTTTTTTTTGAAATTCTGCTGTCTTACATTTTGTTTTTTTCATAAAAATAAGTTTAAAATATCACTAGTCTATCAGTTATAAACAAAGGCACTGTTCAAGCAAACTATTATACTATTAGTATAGAAAGTGTACAAAGTGTTACTGAGTATAAAAAATATTTGAAAGTTAGTTTTTGAAGATGTTTTTCAGCCTCAGTAATTGTTGCACTCACTCAATTCACAACAAAGCTGTTAATCCCTCTTGTTGACATTATTTAAAATACTCAGCATTTCTTGCAGCCCCCCAAAAAACATACTGTACCTGTAATTTTTGGCTATTCATCCTCTTTGTTTTTTCTTTTGGTTTTGATCTCGTCTATGTAAAACAGAAAAAGAGTGTGTGAGACAGGTCCAAGATTAAAATGGTGAAATGTCTTTAGACAGAAAGTGGCAGGGTGAATTTTGTTTTTAACTTCTATGGCATATGTAAAAGTGACAATATAGATATGTTTCTAAATTAATCATTTAATTTCAGCTTTAGTTTCCTGTCACACAGTGAACTGTGTTGACCTTAGCTCAAGTCTCTAATGCAATCCAGTCAGTCCAATCAGTAGATGTGCCAGGGTTATCTCATGCTAATGGCCTTTGTTATTCAATGTTCTCTTTAAAACAGCAGATACTCACAGTGTAACAAAGCAACCACTGACACAAACATACAATCATCTGCAATCATTGTAATGTAATCATTTTAATTAATTTGTCCATATTTATAAATTCTGATGATGTTTGCTATTCTCAACAAATAACTAGCAGTTATATTTAGCCCACTAGCACAACAATGGCTTGTGAAAAAAAAAAAACATTTCAGTGACTTATCATGTCTTTCATCAAAATTGTTCAAATAAATCAATCAATCAACACTGTTGAAACAGCTCAAACCATTTTAATCTGGAACATATATTTTATATCATATTAAGCCATGTTGTTACCCCATTTGTACCCCATTACTTCCACGAAACAAGCGTCCAGTTTGACTTTCTAGCAAATACGCAGTTGGCGTGCTTGTAGTGCATACAGTACTTCTGGGCTGCACGCGGACTCTGGTATGGACTAAATAACTGGACCAAGACCATCTGAAAAGGGGGATCTCGGTCCCTTCCAAGTGGACTCTGGTGAGGTTTGTTTGTGGTCTGAAAACAGACAGACCAACCACAGGATTCTGCAATAGTAGATTATGTGATTTTTGCATGAACTCAAAAACTATTTTATCCATCTACTGATTGTGAACTGTTCAAGAAGCAATCTTATAATTGGTCATCTGCATCTGCAGATCATTTGGTAATAATAGGAGCATGTATGAATGTCAGCACGTGAGTGCAGGGATTTTCTCTGATCAATCAGATAGTAAAAAGCAGTAACTCCGATGTGCTCTGCTTGTATCCTTCTCCCAACATAGTTCATTAAGTCGTAATGAAGAAGTAATGATTTGCCACCAGGATGTAAGCCAACCTATAAACACTGACAGAGCCTCCCCTAAGGAACGTCCCACCTACATACCTGGCTCACTCTGCTGGAGCTGCCCAAGGTGCCACACTGCTTCCTCTTCAGTTCAAGGGCACCCAGCTGATGATCAGCTGATGGGTGCATCTTTCCTCCATGTCAAACAGATCTAGATTGGGACCAGATGTGGTCTGAACGAGCTGACAGCGCTTATGGTTGATGAGCCATTAAATCAATAAGTAAAGGAACATCTGAAGTGGTTGGATACGTATGTGTAGGCTAGCTGCCCTCAAAAATTCCTCCCAGTGATTAGGCCTTGGTTGTTTTCAGAAATGTCCGCCTCACCTGGAACCGATTGACACCAGCATGCACAGAGTGTTAGAGTTGGAAGCATGGAGTAATCCGCAGCGGATTGCATCATTTTATAGATTTTTTATGTTTTATCTGTGTTAACTTTTAGTGGCAAAATCAGTAATGTTTAACTTAGTCTTTTACTTTTAGTACTTTATCATTCTACACTGTAAAAATAAATGGTTAAACATTTTCTAACTGGCTTGTGATCTGTGACTGTGACTTAAAATACACGTAAAAAGGCAGGTTTTCACCTGTGACATGAACAAAGTAATAATGATCCCCTTTAAGACACAATAAGAAACATCTCCATTATGGTTTCTTCTGGCTTGTGGAAGCCCTATACACAGCAGCTGAGCAGCAAAAGACATTCTGGACTTTGACAGTCAACAGTCAACAGGATGTTGGGCAGGCTTAGTTTTGAGCAAAGAAAATGGAAGATGATGATGCAGTTGTGGTCTGCAATTTCATTAGTAAAATGCAGAGGTCCCAACATGTAATAAAAGTTAATCAAAACCCCTGAAATGAATATAATTTGAGAGATTTGATTGTTCGAATGTGTCTGACTTTTACAGCTGTACCCTCAATTTGACCTGTATACACGTTAACTATATAGTAATCTGGCTGACCATCCAATCAATCATTGTTCATCTCTCAGGCTGTTACTGATTGACCATTATATTACTGAAGCTTTGCTACATGTGTTTCATCACAGGATACAGTCTAATTAGACGTGTGTGGCTTGAACTGCCTGCTGAATGGAAACCACAGTCCATGTACAGTATGACTAAATTCATCCAATTTTCACTTGATAAACAAGCAAATATGACTTGGATGGGAGGAGAGCGATTCCTTGGGTCGGATCCAGGATATGGCAGCTTGTTTCTGTGAGTAAATCCCTGGATTGCTATTGGAGTGAATGCAACTCAATGAGCCTGATTGGGAAACATCAAAGTAAAAATTCTCCACATCTACAGTATGAGGAACATCAGCTGGGTCACTGAATGACATGTTATGTAACTAATGCGCTAATATTCAGTTATTTCATGTGGTTCATCTATAAAACATGCTGTCCTCTCAAAACTTCTAAAGAAATGTAAATTCCCAACAGGAATCTCCCTCTACTGTGTCATTGCTTCGTGGCGTCTTGTTTTCTGTCCCCTGTCAAGCCTTTTGTTTGATGATTCTGATCAAATGATTGGAGCTTCTGGTAGAGAGATTCAGCCTAATAAAATTATTAACATCATGTACACTATGTTGTTTTTCTTTATTTATTACTCATTTGGTATGCTTTTTTCTCTAAAATGGGAGTCCATGTCAGGCCATAGAAAACAAGGGTGAAGTTTTATCAAGATTAGCACTTTGATGGGGTTCAGTTGAATACATGCAGGTGGACCATTTTGGTTCAGCAGTGCCACCAGCAGTCCAAACTTCTACCTTCATATTTGTGACAAAATTTTCTGAGCTCCACGCTAACTTGCCTTATCCCAAGGCCTTCAGTGAATGGAACTAATGCTCCATTAAAAGCTAGTAAGTGATTGTTGATTTTAGAATATTTCATCACACATTTTGCCAAAGTGAATCTCCTTGGGAATCTCCAGGTATAAGTTCAACCCTCATATATAAGCCTGTCACTCTAAACCCTTGCATGTATCTGTATGTTTGTTGGTTCTCAGAGTCCTTGGGTCAAGACAAGTTCACTGAATGAAAGCAGTGTTCCAGTTCAGTGACTGCATCCTTAAAAAGATACAATACACCAATGCTTTTCCTTTGGAGGGCTGAAGAATAGTTGGTTGAACCTGCCCAAACTTCCCAAATAAGACATTCTACAGTAGAGTATTCAGCATACTCCCAAACTCCTGCCTCCACCTCAAAGAGACCAAAACCAATTGTGCATTTGGGCAGTCATCATCAAACAATTGAGCTGGAATTTTTCATGTTTCCACTGCCAGGAAGTTGTCCTCAATTTTCCAACTGAAGCGGTAAATATCGGTGGTCAACTTGGGCAAGTTCTACGATACATGATACATCCATGAGTTGAGTACAAGTTGTGACATTTCACTTAAACACTTAATGGACATTTGCCAAAATCCTTGTAGAGTTCCAGGTTAATAGTGAAATGACAATCACCTGGTAAATACATACGACATGACATGATATTTTTGGGCTTTGTGCATAAATTGCATCACCAAGGCAGATCACTAAGCAAGTGATCAGCAGGCACTGGGATACTGAGGGCAACAAAGGATACATGTGGTGTGACCTCCAAATCAAGACCAAAGACAGTCAAATTCACCTGTCACTACATAATATTATTCAGTTGTGAAATGTGGACTTTCAGCCATTTTTAGTAATTTTAAACAAATGTTTTGTAAAACCAAGGCAACAAAGGCAATGGAAACACAGATAACACAGTTATCTTTTATGTTATCAATTAAATTGTGTATATATGTTTTCTAGGCTATATGTTTAAGTGGGGGCCCTTTTGACAAGAAATTATTTTTAAAAATGATTTTCATATTTCAGACAGTGTGAATATGAAGTGATGAAGTTGACCTCAGTTGATGATAGATGATACTGATTTGGCCAAACTTTGCCCTGTTAGTTTAATTCTAACTGCAACCTGTTTATGGGTTTGAATGTTGCAGAGACCACATGTTTTTTGTGGTCTCTTATGCAGACAACAGGAACTATTATTCAGATCACAATTCAAAGCCAAAAGTGAGCAGGATATTTTCAGCTGCCAGCATGTACTCTGAATACATTAATTACAATAATTGGCTTGCGCTTGACTCACAATGAAAAACAGTTACTTATTGTGGTGAATAAATACTTTGAACATTCCCACTGCTCTGTCACCTCAGGTCAGTTAATCCAGACCATTTTGGCAAAATTGACATCAAAGACACAAACAAGTAGTGGGCCATATCCCAGAATTGCTCAGTGGGTAGAGTAGTTCTAATTGTACCTGTGTGAAGTGTATTCGGCTTGGCACATTGTTGCTTAGCCCCTGGAGCATCTGCTTGCAGCCGTTTTATCTTTATTCTGTATCTGAATCATTCGCACTGTTTGACACATTTTCATTCGTCTTTTGCTTTTTTCTCATATTGGTTTGGCTTACAGGGGATTGTAGATTTTGTTGCAACAGTTAAATTATAACATCCAAACCACGGCCTATTGAGTTCCAGCCTCTAGACCACTGTTCTGACATATTCCACTGATGTTGACTCACTGCAGCTTTCAAGAATAAAGTCAGTATTTTGAGAAAATGTTTAGGACAGATGTTTAAGACAGTAATATTATACAAATATACTGTATACTCTAGAATAAGGTTGATATATTTTGGGATTCAGCTCAAGGCAAAGAGCGGGGATGCCATAACAACAGTATTTAAACACAACAACAGTAATTATCTTATTATTATATTCTTATTTATTTTATATTATATTTTTTCACACATTGCAGTTGTCCCTAACTAGCTTGTCCAAATCCTTGTGTTGTTGGTTGCTTCATGACCCTCTACTGCATGATGTCTCCCATCAACTTTAACTGGATATGAATGCCAACAAAGGCTGCAGTCAACTGTGAAATCATCAACTTTCCAACACCAAATTCAGAATGCTAGTGCTCTCAAAATCTCAAATCTCTACTGGATGGATTGGCACAAAATTTGGTACAGATATTCATGGTCACAGTGTACTAAGGTACAGGTATCCATTGACTTTTCATCTAACAGCAACATGAGTGTGACATTTACATAATGTATGTGTACATGTATGTAAATGTATACATGTATACATGTATTTGTACACACACACACACACACTCTACTGACATTTCCCACATTATTTACATAAATGGGGCATACAGTAAGTTATATCATCAGTTCGTGCATGTAGTTCCAGGGTAACAGTTGCATGTTATTTTCAAATTGTAAAAACAAAACCAAAAGCAGCAAAACCAAAATGAAACTGAGTTGTGGGCTGCATGTTTTTATATGAGAGAAATTTTAAATTTAGTCAACATGAAAGCAGCATTTATTCTTTGAGGGAGATCATGTGGGTGCATGGACACTGGTTGGCTTCTGTGTGTGTATATGGTTGTATCCAGGTAATGCTGGCATAAAATGAATGAACAAATCCAAATTGCAGATTCTTTTGTATCAGGTCTGCACTGGTACCTACTGCCTCTGGGAAGTAACCATATACTGACACTCTAAAATCCGACACTAAAAAAAGCCCTCACTTTCTCCCACATACTCTGTTTTATATGTCACCAGGCGAACTGCCAGAGATACAAATAGAAGCATTACAACCTTAAACTGTGTAGTCCCTCTTTGACAACATTTAGCTGCTTTAAGCAAGTGCAGGTAGTGACTGACTGACATGTTTGTCCCCCGGGAATTACCATAGCTGTATGCGCTCGCCATGCTGCTGAGACTATTCAGTACTAAAAACCTGTAAACTCGACTTGACTGCTGATACTGATACTGATCTGATAACAGCTCTTGTACAGACTTGCTGCCCTCGACACATCCCGTACTGCGTTCTGCTGCACATACACTGAAGAATACCGAACACGGCCAGCAGCTCGGGGGCTCCCCAGATTTGTTCATGTACAAGAATCAGACAGCATTTGTTAGCTTGTTAGCCTCTACACAGTAGACTCTGCTTGTTAGCCTGTTAGCTTGTTAGCCTGTGGACAGTAGACTCAGTGCTTGCTAGCCTGTTAGCTTGTTAGCCTGTGGACACTTTGCTGCTTGCAGACAGTTTGGTTGATATGATAGACTACTTAAGTACCTGCTAATAACTGTTTTGCATTTTGATTGAAATGTTATTTGCTCCAGGTCATTTCTTATTTTGTCAGGATACAACATACAGTTGAATTTTCAGCATTATAGTGGCCTGAGATGTGCTCAACACCCAGTACTGGAAAACAAACACTCAAACTTCGCAGCCTTATATCCAGGTTTGCTGTCAATAAATGGAATAATAAATAATAATAATGATACAAGGAAGCTACAAATTCACATCACTCATAATTCACTATAAAGTTCTACTGCAAAGGAATAGCCACCTAACATGGCTTATGATAACATTAACATGTTGGTGACAGTAGAGTGTTGTGTAATGGCTACTCGCCCATGAAATTATTCCTTGTTTCTTTCTTTTGGCATTTCTTCCTTTAGAACATCCAAATGCAGCACAACAGTCTGGTATTCTCTACAGCAGAGAGCAGCCAGAGGACCAGACCAGCAGCAAGTTCAGTGAGTTGTAATCAGCCGGTCATACTGTGGAATTTATGTGTTTAAAAGACCAAAAATTGCCATTACTAAGGTGAAGTTCAGTTCAGATGACCTATGCATAAGGTGGGCGGCTGTGGTACAGGAGGTAGAGCGGGTCATCCACTAATTGGAAGATCAGTGGTTTGATTCCCAGCTCCTCCGGTCCACATGCCGATGTGTCCTGGGGCAAGATACTTAACCCCAAATTGCTCCTGATGGCTGTGCCATAAGTGTGTGAATGATTACATTTTTTCTCTGATGGGCAGGTTGGGACCTTGCATGGTAGCCCCTGCACCCATTCACCGCATGAATGTGTGTGAATGGGTGAATGTGATTCGTACCGTAAAAGCGCCTTGAGTGGTCGGAAGACTAGAAAGGCGCTATACAAGCACAGTCCATTTACCATTTACCATTTATATTCGGAGGTGGCGGGTTTAGTGGCCAATTAGATCCTAACTTTCTGTTTCCAACTGCAAGTGGGACTGTTTTTCAAAAAACATAACTAATGTTTGTCATGGTATTTACTGTTGCCATGACAACAAAGGTTGCCTAACTTTAAGGAAGTAGTAACCTTAACCCACACAACATTTCAAGTGATCATTTTAACACAAACCATGATCTTTCCCTAAACCTAACCAGACCTTAACCACAGCCTTGTCACACCATAAAACATCATCATTTTTTAAACAGTGATTTGTAACAGTTTTGGAAAGAACAGACACATTATGTTATCCTGCCGATGGAAGCGCCATATTAGAAAACACTCCTATGGGTCATTCTGGAGTGCATGGTACAAACAACCTGTGCTCCCAAGTCCCAACTGACAGAAAAAAACATGGTGCATTCACAAAATATATTCCAATTGAAATACATTAGTCTGAAAGTCCTGCTGAGAGTCATGAAAGAAATGGAAAATTTGTGTCCATGTACACAAATCTATAAATTTCATGAAAAAACATTTCAAAAACTGCTGTGAGACTGGGTTGGCTAAAATCAGCTACAAACTGCATAGAGCTACAGAGTTTGTGAATATGATCTTACTCTACTTTTCTCATCATACAGTCATTGTTATTAGTGTCAAAATATTGCGTTTTGATCTTTACCAGCACTGGATTTGACCCAGTGTTGGACATGCTGGACAATGGTGCCCATCTCCGTAGCTGCTGGTTTTTGTTTCTTGGAATGGGTTTGTTTCACGGTGAAACTCCACTCAACCCGTCTACTGTATGAGCTGGCTTCAACACATCAACTGCATTCTATCACTGCTGTTGGAGTGAAAAAGGAGAAATAATCAGAGAGGAGCGAGAGGAGGGGTTGCAGATCCACGCAAGCATGAAATAACCAGATATTGTTACCAAATCTCACAAACAATTTCACATGAAATTTTTCCCACTCAACCTCTTCCTGTCTCTCATATCTACACCTCACATTTTCTCTCGTACCCTTTGTCTCTACCCATCCATCTCTTGTTCCTGTGCTAACCTCTACCCACCTTTCTCTCCCTCTCTCTCTCCTTCCTCCCCTCTCCTCTGAATGTCTCTCTCGCCCCTCCAGGTTGCCCTCCGCCTCCTCCCGTCTTCCTCTCGTTACCATTTTATAGGCTTGTTAGTTCCACTTGAAATGCCAAATGACAAACAATCTAAACCCAGTGAGCCGCTACCTTGCTGCCCTCACAGAGCTGCAGAGTCTAAACAAACAGGATATGAGCTGAAACACTCACATAGTCCGCCCCCGCCTGCCCACCATAAATCCTCATATAGGATTTAGACACTTAAACACACACATGAGCTGTGTAACGACAAACACAAAATCATTTTTCACCTCTGCATTCTGAGTGTGAAGAGGACGTGAAATACTGTTGCTGAAGTTGTATTCTACCTTTCATGTTCAAGTTTGATTGATTCCTGATTGCTGAATTATGTTTGAAATATTTGTAGCGATATATTTTATAGTTACTTATTATGCTGAGATTCAGTGGAGAGTTTTAGTGTCCCATGCTGTTTTAGAGGCTTTTCCATCCATACAAAAATTACATTCTGTGCAATATAGAATTGTCAATTGTCGAATCTTACATATCACCACAAAATGTGAGCTATCAGCTGCTTAATAAACATAGTCATCTTAAACAGTTGTCAAAAACAGTCCTCCTTCTGTGCAAAAATGTATTTAAAAGTTTATGTGACGCTAATATGAAGCTTCAGCGTCCAAATGAGTCAAATCAAGTAGATATCTTTCAACGTTACAGTCTTTTTAGTGCCAAAGTCCCTCTTTTTGTTACTATACTTCCACTGCAGCTCAACATTTGATGCTAAAAAGACTGTAATAGTGGTAGATATCCACTTGATATGACTAATGCAGACTGCTAGAGCCTCATATAAGCTTGAGATAAACTTTTAAATACATTTTTGCATAAAATAACTGTGTAGACTAGGGCTGAGTCAAATACTCGAATGAAACAAGTATCCAGTATGGATAAGGTACTTTTTACGAACACAAGTATCATCCGAGTAAAATGTGTTAATATCTGTACTCATGATGAAGGAAAATCCTCACTGGGTAGCTGTGTCCACATCGTTCTGCGATAGGCCAGCCATACACAGAGTCTATACAAAATTGACTGCTGCTGCACCACACAACACAATCTTGCCATCGTCACAGCAACTCTGTCTACAGGGATTAACAGCTCGCAACTCTCACTGCCTCTACACCTGTCCTATCTCGGTTTGTAAAATATCTAAAGTCAGGCGAGTTACTTGGAGAACTTGGCTCGTACCAGACACGGTGCTTTTGACAGGAAAACAGTTGCAAGGCTGAATGCATATTTCCATGTTGGATCGCCAACATGGGCTGTTTGCATAAATCACCCAGGTTCACACCATCAGTTCATTTAAAAAAACAAAAAACAAACAGAGTAACAATCTAGGCTGCAAATAAATAACTCAAGCTCAATTTTGACCTGTGTACCTATACTATAGCTACTTTACTTATTTGAAAATGTATTTGAAAATGCTTTTGTAGACCTGATGCCAATGTCAGACTGAAGTTATGTACCAAGATTTATGATGATTGGACAAATGGTTAATGAGTTATAGTCAATATTGTATTTGACCACACACATTATTTGCTAAACACACTTGTGCAAGTTCATTATTATTTTTATTTTCAATATATATATATATATATATGTTTTTTTTAAAATATGGCTGGTCATGCACTGAGTGCCTGACACTTTTTCTCACTATAACCACAATTCTGAGGCTGTTCTGTAAATAGTTTTCTAATAAACAATAAATATATAATAAGCAATAAATGTGGTTCTGATAAAACCATTTCCATTTCAGGCTTAAAATACCAACTCCCAGTTAAGCCCTACCCATTTCCAGTGTAAGCCCAGACCTCTCCACGCACAGATACGGATACAGTAATTTAGTTGTTTGAACAGATACAGATACAGATAATGGTGTACTCGCTCACCCCTAATGTGGACACACTGTGGATTTTGTTCCCCGTCACTTACATTGAAAGCACATTTGAAGGGGATCTTTTACTAACCAGTATGAACAGGAGGAATGATTACAGTGAGGAAAACCTCTTTCACTGTTCATATGGACAGCTGACTGTTGGTTTAAGACAAACTTTAAAAATTGTGAACCTAAGGCTTAGTCACACAGTATGTCCAAAATGTTTTGTTCTCTTATCTAAAAATTTCAGTTCAACTTTAAGATACACCACAGTGTGCTGCTAATTTGAAGGTCTTTTCAGTTAAAAATGGTATGAACAATTTACAATTTACCCACCTCAAACATCTGAGTGAAGATGGTGCCATCATATATTGTGGAGGCACATTCAAATGAGCAATGTTAGAGAAACAAATGATTCTCTTTCTGTTTGTTTGTTTGGGAAAGGCAAATTTTGATTAAACATAATTTACAAATATAGCTGCAAATGGCAATTTGCATGTTCAAACCTTTTTGCGCTTAACAGAAGGAAGCAGCTCAATGGTTGAAAATTAATGGCATAAGCAAAAACGATTGGGTTTCACGCTTCACAAAGGTGAGCAAAGTCACTTCAGCTAGTTTAATTCTGTTTAAAAGAGTGAGAACAATTACACACTTGTTTCATCATCAGAATGCCTGCAGCATTTCAATAATTGTGCACTCAAAGTTCCGCCATTCGTCCACACTTCAGCGGATTTGACCGAAACCTGGTGTGTATGTTCAGTAGGAAGCACAGGATGCCCCCAGTGAGTTTAATCAGGATTGCTCACAAGCATTTGAGTTATGAGCAAATACGTGATAGGTCACGCCCACTTGCACTGATCAATATCACGCTTCAGATTTTGGTTGATACTTGCCCCCAGAGCAAGCACACCAATTTTAGTGAAATTCTGTCCGCCTGTTATGGGACAGGCTCAAAATGCTTTGGTAGACCTGATGCCAATGTTAGACTGAAGTTATGTACCAAGATTTATGATGATTGGACAAATAGTTAATGAGTTATGGCCAATATTCTCTTAGTCCCATCTGTTGCAAAGATATTTTGGTTGATGTCAGTCATGTTTTTTGATAAATGTTACTCATTTATAATAGAAATGTGTATCTCAGTTGGAGAAGGAGGTTGTGCCTCAACAATAGAATTATCAGTAGAGTGCTGAACCCAAAATCCAGTAGGCATGTTCCAAAAATACAATTTTAAGATGTGCTACCTTTTTATATATGTGTATCTCAGTCTCACAAGGCTGTATACCCAGTTTGGTGTTGATTGAGTCAAAATCCAAAAAGTAGATGTCATATTGCTGTTTTTCACATTAGGCAAATTAGCAAAAAATCCATCATGGTGGGCTTTTATGGTCCGGAGGCTTTTCTGTAGAGCACATTGAGCTGGTCTTGTGTTTAAAAATTCAAATCAATCGGACTTATGGTGTGAGGGGCGTGGCCTTTCTAAAAAAGAATTTTTGGGGCTTAATTATAGCGCCACCATCTGGCCGATTGGACTAATATTTCTTGGGAAGCACATGTACATCATTTCCAGTTATTGGGCCAAGTTTCATGGTTTTCACTCATTCCAACTCACGGCAATTTAAGCCGTGGCAGAATAAAATGTATAATCATCATCATCATCAACATCATCATCATCATCATAATCATAAAACATGAGTAATAATAATAATAATGACGATGATTATAATAATAATAAACCACAAACATAGAAGGGTTCTACCCCTTTGGGGTTTGAACCCTAATTAATAACATTGACACTCCACTAAGAGTTGATAGAAATTGGTATAAATGTCATGGAGGGACTATGGAATTAATATGATTCTGCTAAATTTCTCCTCTGAGAGATGATTACATGTTTCTTACATCATAATGTAATTAATTTCTATAACACTGTTGAACTTGCAATTTATTCTCTATGTACTTGTTCACTTTTAATGTCATGTTGTCATATTTCATTTGTGTATGTTAGTGTTTAACTTCTATAGGTTGTATATTGGTTATATATCAATTGATACGTTTATTTTTTTTTGATGAGTGCAATATAGAATCATAGAGAAAAAATATTTTTAATCAAAGTGTCCAGGCATCAGTTAGGCATGGTATGAAAATGTTTGATGGGGATTATTGTAAAAATGTGATGAAACAAAGAAATCATAAGCACACATGTAAACCACAAAAAACATGTGACAACCCGCCTCAGACAAATAGAGTACTTCTTTATCAAACATCTGCTGCTCCTGTGTTTTGTTGTTGGCTCTAGGCCTTGCTGAGTGACTGTTCCATGCTACTATCAGAGCCATCACCACCCTGTGTGTGTGCCTGCCAGTGAGTGTGTGTTGGAAGTGTGTGTTTGTTTTCTGTGGTAGAGGGGAGGTGCAGGGTGAACAAACATGTCCTTTTGAGTCAGTGGCTGCAGAGCTAATATTGACCAGCGCGCTCGGCGACATGCAGCAGGTCAAATTAAGCACAGTAGCGACAGTCGCAGAGCACAAAGAGCCAATGACACGCCTTATCACCTGGATGAATTAGCCTCCGTCTGTCAGACTGATCACCAACACAACACAAACTGAGAGGGAGGGAGAGACAGGGATGAACACAAGCTTCTCACATACCAATTGCAAGTGGCACGGCCAAAAAGGTGTAAATACTGGCAAAATGGTGTAAATACTGACAATCTAAAGCTAATCCCCTGTGACTCATTTTATGACCAAGGGCTTGGCTTGAGAAATGAGACTACTAATCAAGTTTTAACTCCTCTTGACTTCTTGACTCTTGATTTCTTGGGTTAATCCACATGAATGTGAGAAACTTGTACCAAAACTAGACTCTGTTAGAATCTGGGTCCAACAAACCAATCCAGATATTTTAATTCTAATAGAAACCTGGTTGTCTGATAAAATTAAGGATGATGCTATTGCACTTGACGGTTACAATACATATAGGGTGGACTGAACAACTCTCACAACTCTCTGTGTCTCTGCCAAAAGAATTTGAATTCCTAGCATAAAATGTCTCTCTAAATGCTAATAATAATATGGTGGTAATCAGGGCCTATCGCCCCATGTCTGCTCATCAAAGGGCCTTAGATAAATTGGTAAATCTTATATCTGAGTATGAGGCTTCTGAAGTTTTGCTCATGGGTGACCTTAACCTTGACTGGTTATCTTCTATCTCTGAGGGGCTAAAAAAAAATCATTGTATTGAATTAAATTTAACTCTGCTCATTTCTTCACCTACTCAGCCAGACACCAGAAATCCAGAAAAGTCGACCCTGATATAATCCTAACCACATAACCACATAAATTCACAGCCAGTGGTGTGTTTGCCCGAGACTGAAGTGATCATTGTCCAATTTTCTGCATTAGAGATTCAAGACAAAAAAAATCCATCACATATTATTATAAAGAGAGACTTTAAACGTTTTGCTGAGCAGGCTTTTCTTCGTAATTTATTTCTCAGTGATATCACAAGGTTATGTGCTATTCCTGACCCTGAATTAGCCCTAAGCCATTTCACAGATGTTTTAGCTCCTTGGCAAATAAACATGCTCCCTTTAAGAAATACAGGGTAAAAATAGATCAAATCCTTGGTTCACACCTGTATTCTCAGATGCTAAGGTTAAGGGATGTAGCATGGGCAAAATTGCAAGGCTCAAAGTCCTCTATAGAGCGGCAGATCCTTAGACAGTTAAGAAACAAATGTGTCAGGGCAATTTGAAATGAAAAACATGTTATTTTGTTGATATCCTGTCCGATTGTAGTGGTAATCCAGCAAAATGGAAAACAATGAAGTCACTAAAGCATGGTCATGTTTACTGCCTACCCAAGTATGTTTCTCTAGATTCTGTCATTGTCTCAGAGAAAGAACAAATCTGTGACATTTTTAATAGTCATTTCATTTATTCTGGTCATCTGTTTGAAAATCCAAATCTATCTACAATTGCCTCAGTCAACGATGGGCACAGCTGTAATAGAAATAGCCCTTTTTGGGAAAGATTTAGAAAGTTCTCTGTTAAGGAGGTATTTGATGCCCTGGCCTCAATTCACCCAAAAAAGGCTACTGGAGCAGACTTCTTGAATTCAAGACTCTTACCTATTATAGCTTCTACTTCTAATTTAACTCTTATATCCAGAAGATTTCCACACTTTATTCCTAAAGTGTGGAAAGCAGCACATTTACTGCCGCTGAATAAAGACACTAGCGATCCAAATAGCTGCTGCCCAAACTCTAAACTGTCACATTTAGCCAAAATCCTAGAAAAGCTCATCAATAATCAAATGCATCTGTTTGAGTATTGCATTTTAAACCCCCAGTCTGTTTTAAGACATATCACTTTGACATATCACTTTGACAGCAGCATGTTAGCTAGTAAATGATATCATCTGTTTTCTGGATAAGGAGTGTTGTATTGCCCTGTTCGTTGATTCTTTTGGATAGACTTAGATAAATTGGTTTTGACACAAATGCATGCAACTGGTTTCACAGTTCAATCAATCTGACTTCCTTGAAGTTACAAAAGGGGTCCCACAGGGTTCAATACTAGGTCCTATCCTGTTTACATTGTATATAAATGACCTGGGCTCATTGTTTAGGAAGAGCTCTATTTATTATTATGTTGACGACACAGTAATTTGCTCATCGGCTCTTCACCAGATCCCAAAGAAAAATCCAGTTTTACAATAACTGGGGCTCAAATTAAAAACCCATGTTATAAAGGACTTGGGTATCTGGTTAGATGTAAAATTATCTTTTAAAACTCATGTTGAGGAACTTACTAAAAAGCTTAAATTTAAATTAGGTTTCTTTTTCAGAAATAAACAGTGCCTCTCTTTTAGCAGTAGGTTGCAGATTGTACAGACAAGATTTTTATCAGTGTGTGACTATGCAGATGTAATTTACATGCATGCCGCTGCTCATACCCTCAAACTCCTTGATGCTGGCTGTTTATCACAGTTCTTTTAGATTTATTACAGGTGACAGTTTTAGAACCCATCATTGTATCCTCTATGAGAAAGTGGGATGGACATCACTTACCAATCAAAAGGAACAATGCTGTCTCTTTTTATTTATAAAGCCATCCTAAATAAGTTGCCATTTTATTTATCATCACTTTTAAGACTTGGAAATATGGGATACCTTATCCATTCACAAGAATGGATTACCTTGCATTCTCAAAAACTGCATTCACCTACTATGCTCCTCATAGGTAGAATAAGTTTCAGGACTCCCTTAAGTTAGAAAGTGTTTTAACCCAAGATCATTTTAAGATTATGTTGTATGATGTTTTATGTGATGAATGCTCCTGTTTCTCTTAATGTGTCTGTTTTATCCCTGTGTAATTGTACTTATATAACTGTCTTTGTCTTTGCATTCTTTTTGTATTTTATAAGTCATTTGTCTTGTGTTTGTGTTGTATTTATGTTTGGTATAAGATTGTTGGTTTTACACTTTTACACATTTATTATGACTTGTTTTGGTTGTGAATTTGAATGGCACCATTGGAAATTAAAGCATTGCTTTCAATTGGTTTCCACTGAGTAAATAAAGGTTATCTATCTATCTATCTATCTATCTATCTATCTATCTATCTATCTATCTATCTATCTATCTATCTAATCTATCCATCCATCCATCCATCCATCCATCCATGCTGCAGCTGTGCAGGTTGTATATTTGGATCTTTAGCATATGTTGTATTTTGAAGGAGACTTATTTCCCTTTTAAGGTGTTTATTCTTCTCCGACACCCCATGTACAGATAAGAAGACCTAGAAAAAGAGATTAGCATGTCGTATGGTAGCTAACTACCATACAGGAACCAAGCACTCACTGCTGGGCTTTTTTTATATTCTTTTTTAGTCTTTTTTTAGTGTTTTTTCTTTTTTTTTCCAGTAGGTTTTCTCTGGATGTCTGAGATCGAGAACTGATTAGGTTACCGATTCAATGAACATTGAGATACAAATTATTCCTGTAACACAATTCCAAGGCAGCTCACAATAATGTGACACTGACAACATATCTGCCTGGAGCTGCATATACAATGCCACATACACTGTGAAGCAAGAATCTCTTAAAATAGCGTACGATTAATCAATCCATAATTATTCCTGAAAACATACCATACATTAATGCATTCATTCACACATTAATTTGAAGTATCTGAAACATCCCTTCATTACCGTTGTTATTACAAGTTTTAAAAAGATAAAAACTAAAAAAAAAAAATTAAAAAACTAAAGCCCTTAAAAACATTATTTTACACATTAAGCAAATTAGCATGTTAAGTAAGTCATGTCATGCACCCCTTATGCTCTACCTACTTTGTTAATTCAAGACTTTTGGAAATAAGGTTTCTAAGGGGATTGGGTTTCACCTTTTTAAATTAAATAGTGCAGCAACCATTCAAAACCTGCCTGTTCAGAATGGGCCACTTGCTTATTATTCCTCAAGAACTGTATATGTATATATCAATTGAAAAACATATCAATTAAAACAATAAGGAATAAATAAATTAAATGGTTTAAATCCAGACAGAAACCTCACCAGTGAGACTAAACTGAGGTTGAACCATAGAAGCAGTTTAGGGCCTTCCACTGGTTGAATCTGCTGTCAATCCATTGTGTCTGTGCTCCTATTAGCTAGTTTTACTGCCTCCACCTCTCTTTTTTCTCCTGTGTGTGCTTTTTTTCTCCTGTGTGCACTTGTTCTACTCTCTTGGACAGTTTAACTGAGCAGGGCACGTACCTTTGTCATGGTCAGATGGAGTAATAACTTCAGTAATGCACTCTTGGATTTTGTGAAGATCCTGCCTTGATTAGAGATGCGAAACACATCTCAATGTGTAGCCAACAATCCGATACATCAAAGATACATATGAAGCAACTACCAACGCAATACGATATGATTCAACCTTATTGCGATAAGTGCAGTTCAACACAATTTGATTCAACACAATGCTATTCAATGCTATTCAATGCAAAACAACGCGATTCGACACAATGCAAAAGAATGATGCCATGCAATTCAATATGATATGGTAAATCATAAGGTATGGTAAATCATAAAGTAACTAAAAAAGTGCTATTTTTACTTTACATGTTTGTTTCTCTAGTACTGCAACTCAGTAAGCATCTCATTTATGCTGTTTCTTTTTGACCTCTAAACACTCGGATCTTTCATAAACAGGCCTTTTCAAAAGTCCTGTGTAGTGACGTGTTCTCTGTCCCCAGTTTACATGCATATGCTCAGTGACCCAAACAATTACTGTCAAAATAGTTTAATAATTCACTTCGACGTCCAGAACAATAATTCTAGAGCACGAGTTCCACCTGGAACGTTTTGGCAGCGAACTTAGCTCAAGTATGCCAGCGCGCTTGAGAAACAGTTTAGAGAGGAGGAATCAATCTGAATATCAAATTTTAGTCACATTTTTAAGTAACAAAGGCATAGAGCCACTACTTATAATTATATATAAATAAATCTGATTTTACCCACACAAAGATGTTAGTAACGATGCATCACGAGTTCATCCCAAATTGTATCCGGTGCACACTTTTTTAATTGGGGCAGTTGCATCATTAACTTGAAAAAAAAATTGAGAAAATTGTTGAGTCTTTTGTACTTGGATTCATAGCTCTCCAGCCATCAACAAAGCCAACTCCTCCAACATATGTTTTACTGCTATGGAATTATGGTATCTTTAGCTTCCCTTGCCAATATAGATGCTATGTCCTTAAAAGTGGGATTATTCTAATTTGGAGCACTGATATTCATTATAGTCAGATCAAACACACCTATTGTCTTTATGACTGCTATATATCTGCCCTGTTTATCCTTTACTTCATTCTGTCCCGCAAAGCTGATGGACTGACTGATAAATGCTTCTGCTATTTGGACAAAATGCACAGAACACCTGCTCAGCTCATTCTCTTCTTAATTTCTTGTGTTCAGCATTACTCAAGTGGGTTTCCTGTAATAACACTGTTGAGCAATTCAACTGACGTAAAATCTTTTTTTGTTTTTTATGGGGTGTTTAATTCCTTGAACACTGTAGCTAACAACACCTAAACTTGACATGAAGTATTATTTTCATTATGTTTTTACTTTTACCCACCTCATGTTTACCTTCTCTCCTCTTCCCCTATTTCCTTTCTCTGATTAAAATAATTGACCACTTTCAGATTTACAACACACCAGTGTGTGGACTTAACAGACATGTCAAGGATGTAAGAACCCTTAACAAACAAATTTAGATGAACAGAGTAAACACATTTGACTCCTAAAAACCCAGCTGGTTGCAGTATTATATTGAAACCATGAATAAAATTCACTTTTATTGTACCCAGTCCCTGTTGTATTACAGGTAGAGAGTAGTGACCTCTCACTCAATCTGGGGGGGGCATGCTGTAAGTGCCATCCAAACCACAAACCAAAGAAAAAAAATATTTGCGTCTGATACGGTTTTTCCACAAAAAACGTATAATTACCATGTTAAAATCTTTAAAATGACATATATTCCCTCTTTCTCATTAAAAATTCCATAATCTATAAATTTGCCAAAGTTTAACTGCTGGACACAAGACGTTTCCTAATTCACTGTAAAGCCTATTCTCAGTGTATGTGCACTGGAGGCTTCAAGTTTCCACATCACACAAAAGTGCAACTAGAGTGTAAATGATGAAACAGGCTCTTTATATTGCAATATTTCAGTATTATTTCTGAATTCTTTCTTCAGCAGTTAGTGATATGTTCAGCTGAACTGGAAAATGACAAAGCTGAAACCAATTTCCGTAATTATAGTTTTCCCAGTTAACACATAGTACTGTAGACCACATGACATGACATGTCATATCTGGAGAAGCACAAGTGTCATTATTAACAGTAACAATGACTTTGTTTCATTTAAAGATCCCCTCCAGTCATTTATTAATACATACTAAACATACTCTACTTACACTTACTCTACTAACAATAATGTGTGTCTGACATGGTCTTTCCATGAAAAAAGTATAATTACAACTTTAAAATTGTTAAAGTGACATCTCCCCCTTCCCCCTTATTAAAAATTACAGAATCTATGAATATGCAAATATTTTTAATTTCAAAAGTTTAACTGCTGCACACAAGATGTCTCCTCCTTAACTGTGAAGTCCATTCTCATTGTATGTGCATTGGAGGCTTCAAGTTTCGACATCACACTTGTGTAACTTGAATACTGGACCCGGATTGGCTTCCAAACTTCAACTTTAAATTTATGATACCACAAATCATGCTTGTAGAAACATGCCATAAGTGTCAAACTTTGCACATACATCATTTCTGCACAGCGAAGCTCAAACATTCAAATGTAGGAACATGAAGAAAAACACATTTTTGAGTGGAGGGGGACTTTAAGAATCAATGCTTGAATAAATGAATCAATGCATCAGTGGTTGTTCAAAGAAAAATGTAGTGCCTATCAGTCTATGGGAAATCTACATGCCAAAAAGTGGTAGAGAACCACCTTCAAACTGCCATGTAAAAAAAAAAAAATCTCCCTTCTCTCTAATGGTCGTAGCCACCTCACAGTATATGAAGACTGAAAGTGGGGGTACAGAAAGTCTCATTGTCCCCCCTATTCTGGTGCCAATGCTATAGCCATCTACAGGTAGAGGTGGTGGTGGGGCATCTGGGTGGCATACTACAACCTGGCTCACTGGTAATGGATGCTGGTAGGAGATAGGACCACCTTCCTGGACTTTCCCAAAAGCTGAGTCAACCAGTGGGACGTCCACACTTATCGCCATGGTGGTGATGAGTGGAGCAACGTCTGCCGAGAAGTACACCTTGTCAACTTTGTGGATATCTGGATCTGGCAGATCCCCCCACACTGCCTTGTAACATGTACTCCTCTGAAGAATTTAATTTCACAATTAGGACTTTAAGAACAATTTTACACTCAAACAACAATCACAAAGTCATATAGTAGGCTATACAAGTGCATAGGACAATAGATATTACCTTACATCGTCAGCAAGCGTTAATTACTTCAGCTTAGTGGAAATGGATACCATGTCACTCCCTCGGCCTGGTTTCACACCCTATTAATTACACAAAAGAATTATCAAATTAAATGAAATGGTCATTGATGTAACACTCTAGATCAGCTCCTGGCACAAAACAAAAGACATTCTGTGACATTTGGCATGTTTAAACTATAACTAACCACTTCAGATTCTCCACCCCACAGACTCCACTACTGCTGCTGCTGTGCATACAGCTTCAAGATGAGGGTTGCTCTGCAGAGATCTTACCATTAACATTACATGGAGTTAAAGCAGCTAGATTGTTTTAGATCGGTAAAAAATACTGGTAGACGAACATCCCAAATCAACACCCATGACATACAGTAAAGAACAGCAGCCGTAAAAACCAGTATCTGGGGTTTCCATGAAAGCTAATGTTAACTAGCTACCAGTCAATGTTAGTGTTTGTTACTATGCATCCTGTTGTAAAATGTCAGCTAGCTAGGCTTATTTGAATCCTAAATCACAGGTTACCTACCCTAGCCACATCAAAACCCCAGAACATGAACTTGGTTGACGCTTACTCTCCCTGATGAATCTTTGTTTGAAACTGTGGGGGATTGGAAATCAATCATGTTATGCATACACTTAATCATACATCATTAAAGCATTTTACACTGGATCAAATAGCCTGTCAAGTTGTCAAGTTAGCTAGTAACTAGAGCTAGCTTACCAGCTAGCTTAAATAAACTTTCATAGTTGTGACTAGTGTAGATATTTACATCTTGAACCCTTTCTCACTTTTGCTCCTCAGGACTGAGCTTGCTACTTGTACTAGCTGATGTACATCGCTGATGGTAATCTTTGGTAGATCTTGGAGGCATCTTGTGTGAAACATAGCCATCTTCTTATCTTCTCTCTTGTATCTCAGGAACGGAAGTGTACAAGCACACATTCAAGAAACCAGGAATAGAAAGACATCATCCTGTGCAACTAGCAAATTTCAACCCTGTCTCCTAGAAATTACGTTCATACTATGTATATACAACTAAACTGTTTTCCCAGTGACATTACGTTAGCAAACCTCATCACTGCCTGGATTACGTTCAGAGGCACTGTTTTTTCGAATGAATGAAGCGCTACAGATGTTACTGGTTTCATTTGTCTGCTTTACCATCACGTTACAACAGTGCTGCTGTGGCAGTAAAAGGGGGGGCTGTGCTAGATAACTGTAGATGCTAGGTGGCAGCAGAGTACTTGAATTCTGCTGACAGGATTGTAGGATAATCCCCCCTCTGACCACAATGTAGTTACAATGGCAGAGTGATGCCATTGCAACTACATTGTGATAACTCCACTGGAGATAACTTGAAGATCCACTGGAAGAAAAACAACTGCAGGAGAAACTGACTGACTGCAGTGAGCTATCTTTCTTGTAGTTTAGCTCCACATATGCTGTAGTTGTGTGTGTTTTCATTACGTTAATTTGCAAATGCTCCTGTTACATATTAGAAGATATTATGGGTTTATCAAGAACATTTTGTGTACACATTTAGCAGTGTTGTAGTACTCGAGTCCAGGACTCAGACTCAAATCCGACTCGAGTCCTGATTTTCAGGGCTCGTGTCTCGACTTGGACTTGAGCACTGATAATTCAGACTCAGACTCAAGCATTGACTGCATTCAGACTCAGAAGTTGAAGACAAGGACTCAAACTTGTTAATTGATAAAGAAGTAATATATATCCAATTTTTTGCAGGTCACATTTTCCACACATAGCCACACTCACATCACACACACAGCAGCAGCTGCGGCACAGACAATGTAATGTAGCCACACACACACACACAACATGCACGTTGCGTACATAGTGCACAGAAAGCCACGGCCACACACATACGCACACAACATGCAGTCACACACACGCACAAAGACACTACAGCTGTACACACGTTGTTGCTGTGGAAGTTCTGTAGCGTGAGTTAAGAAGACACAAAGCTCGCAATTCATAATACCTTCAAGTCCAAAAATTTTTTTTAAAAATTAATTTTAAAATAATAATAATAATAATGAATTAATTTTTGAATTCTTAAAGAAAATCAGAATTGCCAAAAATTAGAATCGGTAGGTCAGACTTTTAAAAAATTGGAAATCATAATCAGTCAAGAAATTTGCAATAGATGCATCATTAATATTAATATGAAATCACAGCAGTGTCATTTTTGTTTATAATGTAGACCTTTTTTATTTGTATGTCAGCTCTTTCACCATGGCAGAGTGGAGCACTGGAGCCCATCTTGGAACTCGACTCGGACTCAACCTTAGCCAAGGGGCCGTTGGCCCCCACCTCCTTTTTCCCTCCTCCCACATTCTTTTTAAGTCGCGAATCACTGTATCCCCTCAAATGCCCCAATATTGTAACACTTACGGTAAAAAGACATTTCAATCATTCCCGCCCATAAATCTATGAATAAAGCAGACAAACATAAAACGGGAAGAATATTTACATTTTAATCCAATCAAAGAGGACAAAATCAAAGGTACACAGTGTACATTGCAACTAATAAAATTGTTTTAATGCTGTGACGTGTTTTAGCCTACTTTGTTTACAGTAAGTCTGTTTGAACCGTTGCGCTAGCTGTACCAACCTTAACTTAATATTACAACTATACTGGATCCTTCAGCAAACATGTCAAAAGAACCAGTGCATAAGAAAGGAAAATGCAGTCAAATAAAACTGAACTTCAACGTTACATCCCTGACATCCACAACTCCATTGGAGCCTGGCCCTTCAACCTCAGAACCAGCACAGCAGCAGCAAGAAGACACCCAAAGCAGCAGCTCTGTGCCCGCTGACATTGTTGAAACCACTGGCATTGAACCCAAACAGGCTAGTGCTGGCTCCGATTGCGTGGAGAGTTGTTGCGGGACATAGAGACGGGTATAGCTGCACAGCTAATTATAGACAAAAAGGAGACTGATAGATCATTTGGCCAAAGAGAAAGATACTTTAATGCAGAATGGTACAAAAATAGAGAGTGTTTAATTCTTTGTAAAACCAGGAAGTGAGCCTTCTGTGAAATATGCCGATTTGCTGCTGTCAAACAGCTTGTAACTTTCTCCAAATGTGGAGAGATGACGGCTTTGTAAAGTCAGGAATTAATAATTGGAAAAAGTGCGCAAGCCTCCCAGACAGCCATGACAGCCATTCTTTGTGTCTCACTTTCACAAAGTGTATGTCCAAAAAAAGTGTGTCCAAAAAAAATGCGCTTACTTCAGTCAGGCACCAGTCAACATTCAGCTTGGCAAACAAGAGAGCATTGAGCAAGAGAAAAGAAGGGATGGGATGATGGAACAACTGCACTGTCTGCTGTTTCTAACCCGACAGGGGCTGGCAATCAGAGGGCATACAGGTAAGGAGAGCAATTTTACTTATGGCAGCGAGCAGTTGTAGCCCACTCACTCGCGGTATTCACACATGGGCTCAATCGGACTTTGTACTAGGGAGCTGGCAGGGTAAAGTCCGTTTAATGTCCAATCTAACTGATTCGGACATTTGTGCTCACACATACAGCTCCTCCAGGTATTTCAGGGTTGCAGTTCATGTGTGAAAGGGACTATTGTTACTCTGCAGAAAATCAGTGAGGGTCTCTAGTCTATCTACTGCGACACACACATACACACACACTTTTTGGCCCCCCCCACTTCTGAAATCAATCTGGCGCCCCTGACTTTAATGACTCGGACTCGGACTCAGACTTCTTTAGTGACTTGGACTTGAACACCGGGGACTCAAGACTCCACTTGGACTTGAGACTTAGTGACTCGACTACAACACTGACAGTTAAATAGTGTAACGCTAACTCTGCTAGCTGCCATTTTTCTATGGATTTCCCATTGTATTAATATGTTGTAAGCATCATGCTAAGCGAGCATTACTGTCAGCCAGTTCATTTTATGACATTAAGTGTCATGTTGTGAAACAACTTTATTAAAGTAAGTCCTGCATTCAAAATATATGTAACAGTAAACATTTTTATTAGTTAAATGCAGTTTAAATATCAGATAAAGTCTTCAGCTGTTTCCTACTGTTGGAGGAAAACCTCCATTAATATATTCCTAAATTTAACATTGCCGAGCTTACAGGTAAACATCTACTCCCTCTAATATATCATTTACGATTTCTCATAAACAGACACTAACTCATTCTGAGAACATTTTATGTAGTTTGGTATTCGGCTCCACTCTGTAGTAATAACTTTACTGATCTTATAATACCTTCATGGCTTGTATGCGTCTTGTTATGTGCGGCACCATGTTTTTCCCCCTCCCTTCAACACTCCACATTAAGGTCTGCTCTGTTACATTAAAATACCAGCTGCTTTTCACTGTTGCTGAACATGAACACAAATGAGATGAAGCAGGTTTTCTGTGAATGATACACATCAAGTGCATTTTGGAGTCAGTTTAACTCTGAACATTGAGGAGAACAAATCAACATGAAATACATTCTCACAGAGCATTTTACTCAAACGTTCAGTATCAACATTTTTGTGATTCACCTGATGTTAATTAATAACATTTTTACATTATGTTGAAAACGAAATTAGGGTGGCATTATGTTAACTTCAAAATGTATTTGCTGTTGGAATTTAGTATTATAAACTGAATTTCTAGGATAGGGTTGCTTATTTTAAACAGGGCACCACAGAGAGCCAGAACACCTCAGGTTCTGTGATCAGTGAAGACAAGGGTGAGGAACTATGGTAGACAGGACAGTTGGAGGCATTCAGCAACCAAACATCACTTTTCAAATCTGTCACAAGCTAGTTGCTCTGCTCACACTTGTCCTTATTTAGCTCATGCCACCCGTATTATAAGATATGGACGTATGCAGATAAAATCCTCCCAAATACACCAGCCGCATTTTTTACTGCTTCCAGCCTTCATGCTAAATTAGGCTGATTGCCTTTCGGCTCAAGCTCTGTACTTAACATGACATGAGATTGGTATCCATTTTCTCATCTCACTGTCTGGAAAAAAAGTGAAAATGCTATGCTATTTGGATTATGTACACTACAGTAGTTTTTACACCTGCACGTAGCTCTGCCTATCATACAATCCTTAGTAGTAACACTGACAATGGCCATCTTAACGTTCATGTCAGTGAACATGTAGTCATCACAGTAGGATGCATACTTTCCTTTACA
Organism: Thunnus thynnus; assembly: GCF_963924715.1. Lineage (NCBI taxonomy): Eukaryota > Metazoa > Chordata > Actinopteri > Scombriformes > Scombridae > Thunnus > Thunnus thynnus. The sequence continues at coordinate 2,982,830 of NC_089525.1, read as the reverse complement.
TGTGACGTAAACACAGTATGGGCATAATGATAAAAGCCTCATGGTCAATGTTAGTGAAAACTTAAATTAACTTAAAGTTGTAATCCTTAAGATTTTAGTCCTGGTTGTCCTAGCGACATCTGTGGTTACCATTGTAACAGCAAGTTGGGTTTAATACTACACGTCCCAAAATTCTGGGGGCCATGAACACTGTTCTGTCAGAAAGACAAGAGTAACTATAGGAGCATGGCGCAGAGGTTAAGACACAGTCATCTACCTGAACGGTGAGGTTCCAATCCAACCCGACTCCTTCACTGCATCTCTCTCTCCCTTGTTTCCTGTCATTTCTCCATTTATCGCTGCTTGATAAACGCATAAAATGCTCAAGAAAATAATTAAAAAAGAAGAAAACCTATCGTGCAGTCTAACAGACTCATGTCAGTCAATAATCAGCCTTTTTCCATCATTCTGTGAGCAACTGTGATCTGATTTCATACTGGGCACGGCACAAGCAGTTTTCCACACTACAGCGGGCCACAGTTAAACTGGTTCCTGTGCTGAGGAACTGGAGGTGTGGAGCCTGTCACTTGCAGATATTCATCTTCATCTTCTTCAAACATAAATCCCTGCTAATTTAAAACTGATCCACTGATTAAAAAATGCTAAAATTGACTTGTAGAGTCATTGACCTTTGTAGATACATTTTTGATTAACAATTGTGGTTAAAGCTAATCACAGGGACAAATACATTGTGTTTCCTGTGGCTTCTTCACAATAAAAGTCACCCCCTCTGTTTCTGCAGTTGAATGCTTTTAATGTAAATTATTCAAATATCCCTGAATAAATATATATTAATATTTGTATTTTACAATTACAGATGAATTTTAATATCTCTGTCATTCCAAATGAGCTATTAAAGATATACTTGAAAACTACAGACCACATCAGAAACATTTGTTGATACATACATATGTTTAGAAGGAGCTTTTCATTTAAAGCAAAGAAATAGGAAGAAAATCCATACTGCCTTTTCTATCTCAAAAAAGGCATACTTTTGACTACATCACTGAAGGCACATGGCTTCTATTCTCTATTTTTTTAACTACCATAGCCTGTGTCTTATACCTGGTAGGAAAATGTCACAGTCCTTGATACTCCAGGTGTGCAGCTGCTGATAGACCCACTTGGAGAGAGCTATCAGACTCTGGGTATTTAGAGCAGCAAACGGAACAGAACTGGCTATATGTGGAATCAGTACTGTGCTGAAACAGATATATGATAACATGAACAATTTGTACTTTATATAGCACAAGTATATCAAACACAGTGCATCCCAGCAAACATAGAAGCTTAGTACAGCAGTAGTACAGCACACCAAAAATTGAATTTTTTTTTTGGCCTTGTGTAACCTCAATTATTTGTTCAAATTTTACAAGAAATTATTATTTCAGTGCTTTTGCTTTAAAAGGTCACCTTTTATTTAATGTGTAACTTGGTTTGTTTATAATTTTGTATCATGATATTAACTAAAGTACTGTATTCAAGATTCAAGAGTCATTTATTATCATTTTACAACACAAGATTGTATAATGAAATGTAGTTTGTAGTCCCTTAATACTACTCACAAAAGCAGAAATTATATAAATGGTTTAATGAATAAAAGTCATAAAGATAAAAATATTTTTTATATTAGAGTGCAGAGGATGAATTGAGGAGTCTCACAGCCTGAGGAAAGAAGCTGCTCTGTAGTCTGGTGGTACACCAGCAGATACTTCTGTATCTCTTGCCAGATGGCAGCAGGGTGAACAGGCTGTGGTTGGGGTGGATATTGTCTTTTAGTATCCTTTGGGCTCTGTGCAGGCTCCTCACCTCACCAATATCACTGATGCTACAACCTGACAAAGGTAAATTGTACTTGTGTAACAGGAGTGAACCTAGCAACCTTGTGCCCGCTCAGCAGGTGACATCAGAGGAGAATGAACTATTTTTCCTTCAGAGATACGATGAAACAGCAGGACCTCTTTAAGGACAGCAGACTTTGACTGGATGATGGTTTGGTCATTCATTTGATGAAAGAATTCATGGATGTGAAGCCATGTTGGTAGGTTATATGCTTAATTAACTTTGTACATTCCTGTTGGTTTGTCAGCTAAAGGTAGTGTTTGAGAATTGAATACTTAACTTTAGCGCTAGCTGATCAGTTAGTGTGCTCGTAAACTTGGCCCCACTTTTCACAAGTGCCACACAAGCGTCATTCATTTTGTATACATTTTCTACTGGCCAGAATGCCTTACTTGCCTTCTTAGCCGGTTACTTAGCTGCTAATATCATAAACTTCATAACGGTTTAACAGCAAGTTATTTGACGTCTGTAATTTATTATCTCGGTTCACCACGGAGATGCAGCAGACTCATCTTTATATGAGGGTTCTTGGCTAATGTATATCTGCAGTGGCTTATTCATAGATGAATAATTTGTTGATAATTTCTCTTAATTTGTCTTTGTTAAGTTGTCTGATAATTTGTTGGTAATATGAGCCCTGCTTAAAAGAAATGTTTTCCAAAAAAATGGGTCAGGTCAGTGTGACCAAAACCCAAAGACAGTAGAGCATCTCTCCATGCTGACAGTGGTACACCTTTCTGAACTTGCCCTTTATGAACACTGTTGCAGGCTTACATTGCCAATGGCTGACATTATGTTTCTCTTTGTATTTGCAGTTACATATTGCTCTCTGCAATAAATTCACTTCTGTCTGTCTAACAGCTACATGTTGAAGGCAGAGGAGATGTCATCATCCGCTGCTTCCTTGGAGAGTCTGGACAAAACCTCATCAAAGACTACAGGTCAATTTGGAAAATTTGGGATTTTCTGATGATTATTCTGACAATATTAAACTTGTCTGTTCTCCAACCTAATAACCTACATTGACCACGAATAATGCTCATTTTATTATTAACAAAAACAAGTGCTACCAAAAAGCATCAGAGAGGTCAAATGTCCTGTTGAAAAATGTTGCTTCACTAAGTGTTTTAGTGAAAGTTGTTCTTTAAATTCTTTTTGGTAACACTGATTTAGAAATGTTTTGTCTGCTAATGCCAACTAGACTGTATATGTTGGAACTACTGTAAGCAATTACCTCTTGCACCAGTGTTGGCAAACATAATAAAGGTGCTATTGTTTAAAAGCATCTATTACTTCATGTTTTGTATTTCTTACTGGTAAGTAAACTTTACTTGTGACTTTCCAGATTAAAAATTACAAAGAATTTTTGAATGGAAATTGTTACCAAGCTTTTTTTAAGTGAATGTTACTCAAATAATGCAAAAATTAAGAACTAGGTCCAGCCAGATAAAAGCTTAGAAAAACCTAGTATTTTTAAAGCAATTAGTAAGTAAATGCAATGGTAGTCTGAGTAAAATTTACTGATGAAAAATTAGTCAAATTTACTCCTGAAAACAGAAATTTGTTGTTGTTAGTAAACTTTACAAGTATTTCTTGGTTAAACTTAATGATTATTGGCATGTAGACTTTACTGAGAATATCCTCTGGAATTTACTAGGAATACCTGTGTGGAAATTGTTGCCAATGTGTTTCTAAGTAAGTCTCACTCCACGTGTGCTACCTGCTTAATTTTGTGATATGATTTGGATCACCTCAAAAGAGCTTCCAAACTGGCTTTAAAATAAATCTGCACTGTGCCATAACATGGTTTTGTGAATGTTATTGCTTTGATTTTGAACATGCTGGGATGTTATATGGCGCTAACACCATAAAAAAAACACTGCGTATCAAAATGCACATCGTGCTGTGGTAACTATGCATATGCACAACAAGTCCCTTGAGTGGATTTATTGAGCTTATTATCTTTGTTAATTGAACAGAGCTTCCGAGAGACAATTAAGTGGGGGCAGCGGGTGGTTAAATGAAAGTGGAAGGATCTCTGAAGTCAAAGGAGCAAAGGCAAGAACTGCAGAAATATCAATAAGTTGCTGTGGTAATTGGAATTCACACTGTCAAGTATAAAATAAATACTCTTTTTGGTGAAAAGTCACCCTAACATAGTGAAAAGAAAAGGAAGACCAGCTTACCAGATGCCAATAAATGTTTTTTCCCCCATATTGATTACTAAGATATTCAAAACGGAAGAGAGTGTTTGCAGGACTATGTATTTTTTTCAACCAAGAATGAGAAAAAAGCAGCAGACATTGATTTATGCATCAGCCACATTTTTCTGACTTCAGTAATAAAGGGAAAACACCCAGGTTGTGTTAGTGTGTGCACTCTTACAACTGCAGCTGTAGCCTAATAGTATTTTGAAAGATTTTACTAATTACATTACAAACGAAACAAAAGCCAATTTACTTTTTCCTGAAACCAACTGGAGGGTTCCTAATGAGATCAGTGAAAAACAGGATTTCATTGGAATGCCTCTGTTTTATGTATTTAAAATTGAGGATAATTATATTTAACACTTTACAGAAAAGAACTAAACCAGCAGGAAGAAAACTGCTGCTCCAAACAGCATCATGTGTTACTGTACAAAACACAGCTGTATTTTTGCAGAAGCTGAATTTTAAGGTGCTATTTGAAAAAATAATGTGGGCAGCATCTGTAACTGTAACTCTCTGCAAACTTTTTATTTAGTTACCAGGTCACTTCTAAGACAAATAAAAAATTTTAAAAAACAAAACATATTTTTCAATAAGTTATCTTGTGTCCCTGTGTGAATTGTTTTTGTATTTCTTTGTACCAATTGGTCAAAACAACATTTTTAAGCATTTATAGATATAAAAATCCCTGTTTCCTCTTTGTGTAACACACAACACAATTATTATTTTTTATTATTTATTATTTGCTAATAAGTAAGTTCCAAATAAGTTTAGGTTAATGACACTGATGCTGTAAACACAACATCTGACATATTATCATCTTATAAAGTTGTCATGGCGATTGTGTTAGGTTTCTGGTCACCTTAGGGGTATTCCATCAATGTAGCTAAAGAAAGCTGCACTTATTTCCTCGTCAGTTCTCACTCAAGACTCAAGCCGTTCCACTAACACAATTTAGTGTGTCCAGTCAATGGTAACTCTAGCCAGACTGGAATAAGCTTGCATTGTGCACAAGCACGGAGTTCATGAGCAGCCCAACACAAAAAGATTGAAAAGATAATACTGTGTCACAAAAAGAAGGGAAAACTAGATCTGTGTTCTTCTCAGCAGCGGAACAAACCTGCTGATGGAACTATATGAATATAAAGGAGTCATCACCAAAAAGGTGCAATACTGCCACAATTAACAAGGTGAAGGAGATGACTGGGCAAAAAAGTGCTGACAGATTAAATGCATGAATTATACAAACTGACATCGGCAGGCGGTGATGACCTAAAGGTTAGAGAAGTGAGCTTGTGAGCAGAAGGTTGTTGCTTCAATCCCCTGGACTGTTAGGATATATCTGGGTGGGGAAAAGGAAAAGCAGCATCTGCCCCTATTTGTTGTTTTATCTTTATTTGTTAATAAATGAACATTCAGATCACTGACTGTGGCTATATTATCACAAGGCTAGATAATATTAGATGTATGTTTCAAATCATGGTGTAGACAACTTAGGAGAACCAACTTACCATTACCAACTACATCATCAGCTACTCTTTGACACATTTTCTCTTTTCACAGGATGTCCAATCGATTTACAAGCATCATTGAAAGTTAAAAATTAAGAAGTTGCAGTTGGAGATAAAGGATATACAGAGAGTACAGTGGAAACTGTTTATAGTGATCACATCTGTCAGGGTCAATAATCAGATGATTATTATAACTGAATTTGTTTTTCTTTATTTCTTTAATTGACATTTGTATATTTATTAACTACATGAATATGAAATAATGAAATTGACAGCTTCGCTATTCACTGAATTTTATTGATTGTTTCAAAATACAGTACAGCTGTTTCAGACACAGTGTACGCACGTTTTTGGAGCAGTGGGGGTTCTGTCTTTTGCCAGTGACAACTTCCTTCTTTTCCCCGGTGGCAGAACAGGCAAAGATAGCTGTGATTCTTTGCTTAGATTTCTTTTTCCTTTTATTGTCATAAGTTTCTAGAGACTACATTTGTCATTGAGAGAGAGTGGCTTTATTTCTCCTGTCATGATTTCAATCTGCACGCAGCACCAGCCTCAGGTGGGCAATAATGGTCCTGCAGCCGCTTATCATGGGAGTAAAGTGAAAAAAAAAATAGAATTACCGTGGTTTTAATTTTTTTTTTTCCATATGTTGTCATGTATGAAGAGACCCAAAATGAACACTGTAAGCAGACTACTTGATAGGCAGATTATTTAAATAGCATGAATGTTGTAGAGGAATGATTCTGTCCTGAGCTTTTTGATCCATAAAAGCGGTTGATCACTGTAACCGTGATCACTATAAGAGGTCAGAGGGTCATGGTTTTGACTTTATTTCATTTTCTTTTCGTCTTCACAGCTTGAACATAATGAGTGAATGACTGAATAATTAACTTCAAAACAACATTAGCACAGTTTTATTTCTTAAATTATAAATGCTAAGCTTTTAAACAAAAGGGTTCACTCCAAAACAAAAGTGACCATGAATAAAATGGGGATTAACTGAAATAGATATTTTTGTAAAGGTCTCTCACAGTTCTTCCATTTTATGTTTCCGAACATGGACAGGACAAAAGTGATGCAAGTGCAAAAAGACACTTGGCAGAACCATCTTTTGGTAGTCTGTTTCCACCCGTCGGACACTCTTTGACACACAGCTAAATTAAGCTTGACAGTTATTCTGCCATGGAGCAGGCTAGTTCTGCAGTATAAATTACCATGGTTACTGAGCAGGAATTCATATAAGTCACAGTAGTGGAATGGAACTCTTAATTAAATTAGCAAGGCTTATCAAAATAAGCCAGGCTTTTCCTTTATCCAGCTTGATGGAACACCTCTCTGATAAGTCCAATGTTTTCTCTCCTTTTATCTCTGTTTTGTTCTCCACCAACTCTTGAGGGAAATATTTATCTCTTTAGCTACTAATGCTCCACTATGTTCACCAGCTAGTCTACAGCTAACTGTGTCTGTCTGCTGTTTGTTTTTCTCAGCTGCCTGCTGCTTCTGGAAACCTGGTTGATGAGAGCTGTGAGACTCAACCAAAACAGGAAAGTTGCAGGTCATGAAACCAAAACAGTAAGCTGAAAGACGCAAAAACGATCCATAGAGTAGAGCCTGGTAATAATTCTCTATGGGTTCATCACAACAAGCAACCCCATTTACATTTCACGTTGTCATTTTTTCCATTCTTAATATAAAAATATTCAGTGCAGCTTTAAATTTAAAGTGAAATTGAAATAATCGTCTCCTCCAATCATATCACACCGCACTTTACCCTTAGCTGATAGTTCATAGTAGCTTGCATCATGGGGCGGTGATGTTTGGTTATCAGTTGGCAAAAACTCTTCTAGAACTGTTTGGTCTAATTTATTTATTTGTCCCTCATCCTTCCTTTCCTGATTTAACAAAACAGGTGAGGGAGGTGTGGGTGGCAGCAGTTTTCCAGAGACTCCATGTTCACTTAGTCGCGCCCACTTTTGTGCAATCAAATAAAATCCCGGAATCAAATATCTCTTGAGACCCTGCTTGCGGATTCAGTTTCACTCAGAAATATTGTCACATCACAGAAGTTAAAGATGCTCTAACTTCCATTTCACTGGCTTTAAATAAACTCATTCACACACCAACAATTTCTTATGGCAGAAAAGTTTAGACTCGACATATTCTTTTTAAAAAAACGGAAGAGATAATTAGAAAATAAAGAAGAGGAGAAAAGATGGAGAACATGCAGGACTGGGCTTCCCAACATCAAGGTCCCTTCATTACCGAGCAGCTGTTGAACTGCAGTCAGATGACTCAAGTTGATTTCAAAGTCTTTAAAGAGTTGTCGCAGCCGGGCTCTGGTTTGTGTGTATCGGAGGGGAATGACGATTGAAAAGTGATGGAAAGTGACAGTCGACAGATTGCCAGCGCTTGCGGCTCGCCCTCAGGTGAGACTGGGGAAGACAGATCACCCCCGCTGATGTTTAGGCGAGAGAGGCGGAGAGCACAGCTGTGTGTGTGTGTGTGTGTGTGTGGAGGGGGGGGTGCAGAGAAAGCGAGAGAATGAGCGTACAGTATAAGCATGTACATTCACACACACAATCTTAAGTGTATACATGGCAGAATATGTGTGTTTCTGACAGTTTTGGCCCATGTGTGTGTGTATGTATGTGTGTGTGTATGTGTGTGTGTGTGTGTGTGTGTGTGTGTGTGTGTGTATGTGTGTGTGTGTGTTTGTGCGAGGGTGTGTGTATGTCAGACAAGGCCCCGCAGGCTCAGAATCTGCTGTCGCTAAGCAGCTGACACTTCTTAGTGACAGACTGACAGATTTTCACAAACTAATTTGACTCTGAGGAAGACGACACGAGACCCTTATGAAACTTTTCACATCCTGCCTGTGGAAAATATACTGCAGTGCTGATGATGATAACGATGAGCTAACCCTGAAAACTTCACACACACACACACACACAAAAAAGGAGTGATAGGAGTTGCGGAGAAATGCAGGATTCCACACCTTGTTGACAGACGAGGTAACAGGGTGAAACAGGGTTAGATCACCTACCAACATCACAGCTCTGTGTCTAGCTACCTGATCAGAACCTTCCATCACAGTTTAGGACGCACAGTCAGTTGATGTAAGCGGGAGTTTTGTACCGCCCTCAGGCAGTAAGTTAAAAAACACATTTAAACGACCAACATGAGTTTTAACAAGTTTTTCAAGGGTGCTTTCACACCTAACCTGTTTGGCACGGTTCAAATGAACTCTGCTGTGTTTGCCTGTATGGTTCGGTTTGTTTAGCCTGGTGTAAAAATGGAAATCTGGCACAGACCAAACAACCTTACTGAGAATGCTTGAAAAAGGTGAACATTTACTCACTTAGTAGGAATAGTAGTAGAGTTTTGGTTTTGAGATATCTGTCTCTGAGGTTTCTGGCCCCTGGAGGTGAAAGTTAAAAATTAGATTTAAAACATTCAACAGAGTAACATAACACAACCTCTTGACTTTGTGCTGAAGTTCATTGACAAAATTATAATGTAGTGCAAAGTCAAGAGATATGTAGCACTACGTGGCTAGCATACGCAGAGCATCTTCTTGTGCTGACCTCAGCTAAGACAGTGAGTGAATTGTGCACCCTGTTGGTTCACCCCAGCTGTTTGCTGCTTCGTGGTGACCAGAGTGGTGCTACACTCAGATGGAACCCCTCCTCTGTTCCTAAGAACATAAGGAGTTCATTTAGGTCAAGAACTATTCAGCTAGAGGCATTTTGTCCTCCAACCCTTGGGGACTTCAGGGAGGCAAAAGTGCACCTCTTGTGCCCAGTGCGTTGGCATGTTATGTTGAATGCACAAAACGCCTAGCTAGTTGGCTTTGTGAATGTGGTGTAGCAGCATCTACTGCCTTATTCAGTGGGGTGAGTGTTGAAGACATATGCACGGCAGCATCTTGGTCTACACCTTGTCCATTCATAAAGTTCTATCTCTTGGACATGATGGGCTCCTTTTGGTCCGTGCTCACAGTTGCAACTCAGGACTTGTGAAAAGGGTGGTGTGAGTGCTGTGGTTCATCTGACCACCCCCCCTTGCAATATGCACCTGCATTCTCCCATGATCCAAGAGGACTTGGGGAATGGGGTGTGCAGGGTGTCTTTGTATGGACAAGGTTAGGCCATGGTTTCGCCTAGTTCATGTCCATGTTAACTGGGCTGGATTGGGCCCTCTACTGCTTCACTTAAGCGGCTTGTGGGTTATAAAGTAGGGGCCACTATGATTAACCTATAGCCGGTCAGGCTCAGTGAAGCATGTTGTGGCAGGGTGAACATTCATCGGGCATAGAGGGTGGAGCCTGTGTGAAATAGAACAAAGGTTGCAATATTGTATAGTTCTATAAGTACAGATGGAGCACTCTACCTATGGATCCTGCCGCTCCTACATCATCCGCTGAAGTGGTGTTGGGATGAGAATTGCAGTGAAGCACTGCCATTTATACTGTGTTTGACACATGGAATCATTTAATCAGGTTTAATTATCCAAATCATATTGTGATGTGTTGAGAGGCTATTTCATTTATATAAATTGTTTGTCCTTGTTTGACCTTGAAGATTGCCTAGTAGCCTGCAGCTAGGGATGCCATGGTGAGGAAATTTTCCCACCGACTAATAAACTCATGACAACACCGGTGTTTACGGTTACACCGGACATTTTACAATATAAGATATTATATATAAGAGCACATTATTTGATCTTTAACATTAGATTTTTAGTTAGATCTTCCCCTTATTTAAGAGTTAGTGACAGCGGGTTTCAGGCTGCTGCCAGCGGGTCGTCCTCCATGTACAGCCGGGCTGCGGCACATACAGACGGGGATGAGCCAGAGGACGCCCGTTGCTTAGAACCAGAACCGGAGCAACTCGCCTGCCATCCGGAGAGCAGGCTGAGCAGGCAGAGAGCGGGAGAGTTGCTGCCGAAAACAAGCACCGAGACCTAGGGAGACATGAGAGCAGCTGCTGGCTAACAGCTAGCATTACATTTGTTTACAGCAGCAGGACGGAGAACAGATGTCTCACTCTGCTACTTTTTGCTGCAACTCTGCTGCTGCAGACGCTCCCAGTGGAGACCCTGTCAGTTTATAATTGTAGCGTCCATCATCCGACTAAGTATTCATAACACGCTTGATACCTTATGAATTGGATTTTTTTTTTATTTGGTGAACATGGGCGAAAATGAAATAAATGGGTTTGTGTCTGTAGAAAAAAGCATAACTACGGTATGGGTGGTGGGCAAGTAATGTAATTGGTGTATGTCCCAACACTGTGTAACACCGGTAACATCAACCACAGCAGCAAGCCGACCTGCAACCTACTACCATTTTAGGCAACATAATGTTTTTATAAATATAATTTCAAATATGATACAGCCATTCTTCTAATAATCTTTTCCTGTATTGTCCATCCAATTATATACCTTGATGCATTCTTGGTTTTGATAGCACCCTCAATCTAACTAATCTAGACTACTGCAGGCGGCTGTTTCTTGACTTAATCCAAGAGGTTAGGTGGTGTAGAAATCCAGGAAATTTGTTTTAATTTTTTCTTGGGGAAGGACCCCCAGACTCCCCACTATTTATGTATCTTTCCAAGCTTGCTCTCCCATTTTAAAACATAACCAGGCGCCCATGGGGGGAGCATAGATCTTTCTCATACTACACACACATTCCCATGTGTGTAACTGAATGTGTGAATCAAACAGATCTGCTCTGGAGCTGATATCTTGTGATCTCTGAGCAGTGCACTACAAAAAAAACACAACTCTGAGTGCTTGAAACACTTGAAAGAAAGATCACCACTTACACACCGACTAAGGAAACAGTCGACACAGTCAAACCCATTTGTATCACTTTGCAGAGTGGCTATAAGTTTCAGCCCTCAGTGCTTTGTGAAGGCACCAAGGCCAGTAACGAGTCTAATCAAAAGTCCAGACACACATTCACTGGACCAAACACACACAGATGCCACGTCCACTCATCAACTATCTAACACTCACTCACCTCTTATGGGAAATTACAAGGCCGACACACAATAGACTCATGTGTTTGTTTGTGAGTGTGTGTGTTGAACACTCATGGCAATAAAAAAGTGTTGATGTGAACCTGTAGCAGAGTAACTTAGCAACGAACTGAAAAGAGCAAGAATTAAATGCCATGCACACACAGGGCCATGTAAATCCACCTCTATATTAACTCCACAGGGACCCTTGGATGGTCAATAAAAATGCCCCGAGACCTTGATGCAGATCTGATTGTCCTGAAAGCAGCCGGGGCTGCTTATCTGCTGCGTGGAGATAGGCTACAGTAATTCACTTAGATCCCAGATACCTCAGATAAACTCCTCTGCTGGGAACACAACAACAACAAGACAGACATGGCAGGAGGAAACACCGTATTCCCAACTCAATATCCTCAACAGTTCCCCCCTCCTCCTCCCTCCTTCCCTTCTTTTTCTCATCTATCTTTCCATCTAAGTTCCTCTCCGTCGCCTTTCTAAAATACCGTCCTGTCTCACAGATGAACCCCCTCACTCCTCTGTCTTCTGTCCTGCCCCTCCTTTTCCTTCTCATCTGCAACTTTCCATCTCTCTCTCTCTCTCTCTTTTTTTGGCACAATGAACCAAGCAGACCACATCCTGCAGTGAAGGCATTATCTAAAAAAATC